>NW_025421992.1:0-10000 GCF_011764305.1 Mustela putorius furo
CTTCTCCTGAAGCTGTTCAAAAATTGAAGCAGAAGGAAACTTCCATGCTCTTTCTAGGAAGCCAGCATTACCCTGATCCCCAACCAGGCAAAGCCCTACCAAAAAGGATAATTTCAGACCAATATCACTGATGAATATGGATGCTAAGATTCTCTACAAGATCCTAGCAAACATATCCAACAGCACATTAAAAGATTATCCACCATGACCATGTGGGATTCATCCCTGGGCTACAAGGATGGTTCAACATTCACAAATAAATCAATGTAATAGAACAAATTAATATGAGAAAAGAGAAGAACCACATGTCCTCTCAATTGATGCAGAAATGCATTTGACAAAATCCAGCATCTGTCCTGATTAAATGCTTCAAAGTATAGGGATAGAGGGAACATTTCTGAACTTCATCAAATCTATCTATGAAAGACCCACAGCAAATATCATCCTCAATGGGAAAAGCTTGCAGCCTTGCTGTTGAGATCAGGACATGACAAGGATGCCCACTCTCACCACTCTTGTTCAACATAGTATTAGAAGTCCTAGCAACAGAGAAAAAGACAACAAGAGAAATTAAAGGTATCCAAATTGGCAATGAGAAGTCAAACTCTCTCCCTTCGCAGATGACATGACTCTTTATATGGAAAACCCAAAAGACTCCACCCCCAAACTACTAGAACTCATACAGCAATTCAGTACCGTGGCAGGATACAAAGTCAATGTACAGAAATCAGTGGCTTTCTTATACACTAACAATGAAAATACAGCGAAAGGAAATTAGAGAATCGATTCCATTTACTATAGCACCAAACCATAAGATACCTGGGAATAAACCTAACCAAAGAGGTAAAGGATCTGTACTCAAGGAACTACAGAACATTTATGAAAGAAATTGAAGAAGACACAAAAAGATGGAAGACCATTTCATGCTCTTGGATTGGAGGAATAAACATTGTTAAAATGTCTATACTGCCTAGAGCAATCTATACCTTCAATGCCATTCCGATCAAAATTTCCACTGTATTCTTCGAATAGCTAAGCAAATCTCCAATTTGTATTACCCAAACATTCTTTAGCAAGATGGTCTTTTATTTTTCAAGTGTTTGAATCTTCCAATATTGTCTTTGTGATGAGCTCCAGTTCTCAAAGCATTGGGGACTGGATAGACTATGTTAGGAGATAATCTCAATCTTTTTGGTATTCATTGACACCTTATTTGTGACCCAGAACATTGTCTATTCTGAATAAATTTCCATGTGGGGTTCGACAGAATGAGTACTTTTTTTGTGTCTAGATTTGAAATGGTTCTGTATATGGATTTATGAAATCCATCTGGTCCAGTCACACACTGGGTTATTCAAAGCTCTTACTTTCTTTGTGTTGATCTGCTGCTTTGATGATCTGTCTATTGCTTTGGCTGAGACTGGAATGTTGAGGTCTCCTCGACTATTAAAGTAGTTATTAACAGATTTCTTGTATTTTTGGTTAACAGTTGGTTTTACATGTAGTGTGGGCTGCTCTCATTGTAGGGTGGCATAGTATATGGTATGACAAGTGTTACAAGGATCTTCTTGTTGAATAACACTTTGAATAATGAGTATAGTGTAGGGGCACCTGGGTGGCTCAGTTGGGTTAAAGCCTTTGCCTGTGGGCTCAGATCATGGGTCTCAGGGTCCTTCGATCCGAGCCCCACATCATGCTCACCTCTGCTCATCAGGAGCGCTGCTTCCTCCACTCAGCACCTCTCTGCCTGCCTCTGCTCTACTTGTAATCTCTCTCTCCTCTATGTCAAATCAATAAAGGAAAAATCTTTTTTTTTTTAAGATGGATATAGGGTCCTTCTGTATCGCTTACTATCACTTCCTTTAGCTTAAAATTCTAAATTGGTCTGATACTGACAATTGCCACCCCAGCAGTGTTCTTTTGAGCGGGTTCATTAAACATGGGTAGATGGTTCTCCCATCCCCTCACTTTCAGTCTGGATGTATCTTTAGTTCAAAAAATGAGCTTCACTCTTTGTAGACAGCATATGGGTTGGTGTCCTGTGTTTTTTATCGTCTAAAAACCCTGTACTGGTTGGATGGGAGCATTTAAGCCACTCATGTCTAGAGTAATTACTAGGAAAGATATGATTTCATTGCCATTATGTTTCCTGGTAAAGTCCTTGTTTCTATAGATTGTCTCTGTAAATTTTCTGGTCCATACTTATTCTTGGGGGTCTTTCTTCTTTTACAGAACCCTCTTAATATTTCTTGGCAGGGCTTGTTTGGTGGTCACATATTCTTTGTTTTCTCCTGGTTTTGGAATTTTCCTATGTCTTTCCATCCATTCTGAAATTACAGCCTTGCTAGATCAAAGTATCCACTCCTGGCTGCATGTTTTCTCTCATTTAGTACCAACCCGTGAATCATCTTGCCAGTCCTTTCTGGCTTGTCCCATGTACCTCTCTGTGGGACAGGTCTGATTTATTCTGATTGTTCCTCCCTCTGTAGGTAAAAACTCTTTTTCCCCCCTGCACCCCTTCAAGATTGTTTTCCTTGATCTAAGATTTTAGAATTCTATTGTTTTTTTATATGTAAGGGTGTTTGGTGCTTCGTTCTCATAGACTCTTGAGGCGGGGTCCCTCTATGCCTCTAGGACACCAATGTTTTGTTTCCTTTCCAATTAGCGGAAATTTCGCAGTTATGATTTGCTCAAACTGTATCTTCTAACCCTCTCTCTCTCTAGTCCCCTCATGGATCCCAGAAATTCTGACAATTGGAATGTTTCATGGTGTCTTTACATATCTCCTCAAGTCCTGATCATCTTGGCCTTTAACCCTGTTTTTCCCAGGCCTCCTCCTGTGTTTCCTTCCTTTCTATCATTTTATCTTCTAACTCACGAATTTCTCTCTTCTGCCTCAATTACCCCACCGGCCGGAATCAGAATGTCTCCAGTTTTAGAACTCATGTCATTCTTCACACGTCTTTTTAAGTTCAAAAGCCTGCTTAGATCTCATTTCTTTCTGCCTTTAAAGTTTTCTATAATTTCTTTTCTTCTAATAGTTTTTCTTCTCCAGTCCCTATAATCACCTTCAATCATTTGTTACTCTGAAGTCTATTTCTGACATCTTGCCTATATAATTCAGTATTCATTAGGTCTGTGGCAGAGGCCCTCAAATTCTCTGATTCTTTTCTTTGTTGGGGGATCCTCCTCTTCATACTTGCTGATTCGTCCTGAATTGGCCTTAACATGCTGCTCTCTGTCATGTTAAACTGTAGTGAATTGTACACGGAATGTATTTTGCAGAACAAAGAAGTTTGTGCCTGGAGAGGGAATTGGTGCATAATCAACAGGACCTTTCTGGCACCCCCCCCCCTGAGTGCTTTTCGAACAAAAGTAGGATAGGCACCTATCACATATCCTGGGTAGATACTAATGTGCTCAAGCAAGAAATAGATGGTGGGTTTTGTTGGCGGTGATAGGTATGCTGATGAATGATAATGAGGAATATTATATTAGTTTTTAGATACTCCCACAGAAAGACTTGGTCGTATTCATAATGTAATCAATAAACATGTTTTTTCATACACTCTAATTGTGTAATGGGCAGAGATGCCGCTGTTTTTATGTATGAACTCCTGGACTTTAAAAAACTAAGTGTTTTCAGAAAGAATGTTCGGACCAACGTCTTTTGACGAATAGAATTTAATAATGCAATATGCTCAATTAAAGCAGGGGTGTGTGTGTGTGTGGTGTGTGTGTGTGTAAATGAAGGATACTATAGTTTTTTAGTCAAAGCAGTTCAAAAAGCTGGAAGTAATTACCTCATTCCTTAAAATATCTATATATATAATATATGCAGTCTCTAGTTCACCTGCCCTTAAAATATAGCTGTGGCTTGGTGACTTGCCTTGCAACCAGGAAGGAGGGATTAATAATGCAGGGAGGATTTCTGAATGCTATGTCTTAAACAGGTGATGCCAGTTTTCTACTTGTTGTTATGGAATCATCACGTCGTAAAGTCTTTCAAGCTCCTATAAAAAAATCAAGCTCAATAGCCGCCCCCATAAGTCTGCACTGTAAAGAATTCCAAACCCTAGCCATAGAGAAAGACTTGAATGTTTGGCAGCAGAGAGAGCAGCCAGCCCAACTCCTTCTGTTTCTAGTTCACCATTGCACAACTCCACACTACTGTTTGACTGCCACTATGTGAGAGACTTCCAAATCGTGGAAACCTCCCAAGATGGAACTTTCCTGAATTTTTTACCAAAAAAAACAAAAAAAAAAAAGAAAAAAAAAAAACATAAACAATGAGAGGTGATCACAAAGACCTTGTTTTTTCATCACAGCATCTTCCATTTTTGAGTGGACTTATTATATGCATATAGTACTTAACACACGAAGAGAATTTGGTCCGCCATACAATTTAATGTGGCTTTTCATTCATTTTCCTGTTTTCTTTCTTGGTGGCCAGTCTGCAGTTCATTCAATGGTTATTGACTACGAACGCCACCGACAAAAACATATTTGAGGACAAAAACCTCCAAAGCAAAACAGATTGATACAATTCATTTATTCTTAGTTGTATTTTTTTCCTCAAAAATAATTCTATTCTTTAAAAAATAAATCTATCTGGACTTTTTTTGGAGCTAGCCATCATTTTATTTAGTGCTTTCCATATCCATTGCTTCTATATGTGAAAGTGGTGGTAATGAGCTATTTTGTAGTGAAATTTTTTGGCTTACTCAGTGATTGTAAGTTTGTAATGATTATATAATTACAAAGAAATATGCTTACAGACAACTGAAGCGGAAGAGAAAGAAGAGGAAAAATCAATTTAGATGTATAAGGGCTTATCCTCCTAATTTTACTGACTTTAATAGCTACTGTGAAGTTCTGATACTTATATGCTCGCTGATAAAATTATGTGGCTAAGATAACAAATTGCCCATCGCAGTTTCATGGTCATATGCTCTTTGTGGGATACCATGTAATATGCTCTTTTACAAACCAGAAGAAGGTGAAGGTCGCTACAGAGCCAACCCGCGAAGTGTAGGATTTGTAGATGAAATGTTTGGCTTTGCTGTAGGTTGAATGTTGAGCCAATGCTTAAAAGAATCCCATGCAATCTTCCAACATTAGGAAGAAAAAACTTTGGTTTTTTCCCTTCACACTTCAGAGATAAAAAATGGCAGTTAATCTACCCCAACCTTAGGCACTCAGAAGACAATTATTTTTATACACTTGTTTCCAACACACAGCAACCTAGTTTTTGGTCTTTTGGCTCTGCATATCTAAATAGTATATGCAAATTTTACTCAATATGGTGAATTGTGTTTCTCAACCCACTCATGAAAAAAAAACTTTGGCCATATAGGAAAAGATATAATTTTCCTGTAGTGTCCTAGATCATGGAATTTGTAATTTGCCAAGGGCAACCCTTGTGGTCATTATAACGTTTTGATGCAACGTTTCCAAGTGTCTAACTTTTCCCTGGGGAAGAGTGGAAAACTTTAAAGAATTTGACTCATTCATTAATAATGAAAAATATGTGAAAGTTTACTCATCGAATGTGGAAACAGCAAAAGCTTTTAGCTTTTTTGGAGGCAGAGACTTTGTCTCTGATGACACACCTTTTCACAACTCTGATAGACTATTGAATCTGAGTGAAGAAAACACCTTGCAAGTGAAAAATATGTATGACAATAATGAATACCAAGTCCTATACTTCATGGGGAAATTTAAAATGCAATCGGTGTTCCAGTTAAAATTTATTTTTTCTGAAGATAAGGATTTGTTCCTTTCAAAATAGTACATAATGGAAAAAATGCCCTTACTTACAAAGTATATATTTAACGTGATAAATATACTAAACCACAAAGTTTGATGTTGGTGGCCATTTCATTGTAAATTGTCATTATATTACTTTATTTAGCACAGTTTTTAAGAACAAGCTGGCTAGAAAACACATGCTTGGCTAAGAGAACGTACGTTACCATAGTCTTAAACTAGCATGATTTTTTCAGCTTCATTTATTTATTTGGAATATCTTTTTTGAAATAGTATACTTAAACTTGAATGAATTACAGAAATAGGACCAAACTCTGTGTTTTTGACCTTCCTACTATCCTGTCACTTGCCAGAGAACCAGGTAATTTGTATTTATAAAGGTGAAATTCACATTATGTAAAAAATTGACCTTTTTAAAGTATAAAACTAATTGCATTTAGCCACTTTCATAATGCTTTGTACAACTATCACTACTATTTAGTTCCCAAAGATATTTTTCATCACCCTAAAAGGAGTCTCCATACCTATTAAACAGTAATTCCCTATTGCCCCCTTAACTCTAGCCCATAGCAACCATAAATCTATCTGCTTTCAGATTCCATGAATTTACATCTATCTGGATTATTTCATATAAATGGAATAATATAACATGAGACCTTTTGTTTCATAGCACTGCTTTACTTAGCATTAAATGTTTTTCAAGGTTCATCCAAATTATAGCTTATATTAGTACATCATTTGTCTTTTTCATTGTGTTGTATAATACACCATTGTATGGTATAATTTTTTTTTTTAAGATTGTGCTTATAATTGGTCAGAAATAGAGAGAGCATGAGCGGCGCACCAGCAAGAATAGTGGCTAGCAGAGGGAGAAGCAGGATCCCCACTGAGCAAGGAGCCCAATGTGTTGACTCGGTTCCAGGACCCCAGGATCATGACCCTGAGCTGAAGGCAGACATTTATCCAACTGAGCCACCCAGGCCATCCATGTATGGTATAACTTTATTTATTCATTCATCTGTTAGAGGACACTTGGGTTGTTTCCACCTTTTTGACAATTGAACAACAACAGTACTGCTCATGAACACTGATTGTATAAGTATTGTTTTGGTTTGGAAGACCTGTTTCAGTTCTTTGGGTTATATACCTAGAGAAGAATTACTGATTCATATTGTATATAATGTGTGCATCAACTGCCAAATTGTTTTCCACAGCAGCCTAACAATTTTATATTCCTTACCAGCAATATATGAGTGTTCTCAATTTCTCTACATCCTCATCAACAGTTTTTTTTTTTTTTTTAATTCTAAGCCATCCTAATGACTGTCAACTGTAATCTCCTTCTGGTTTTGGTTCACATTTTCCTGGTGGCTACATAGTGTTTAAGTATGGTTATTATTGAGCCTTGCATTATTTTCTTTGGAGAAATGTTTTTTATCTCGTATTTTAATGAGTTTTCTCTGTCTTTTTTGTTGTTGAATTGTAAAGAGTTCTTTTATACAATCTGATGCTAGATCTTTCATCAGATATATAAGCTCCAGGAACTTTAAAATGTATTTGGGGCTAGTTGTCATAGTACACATTTCCACAGACAAGTAATTAATCTTTCATGGAAATTCCCTGGACCTTTTTCTCAAAAGAAGAATGAGTACTAGACCAGATGGCTTAGCTTTATGTAATAGAAAGACCCACTCGTGAAGTGAAAAAGAAAATGTAGCATATTATGTCTCAGCAATCTATAAGCATCTACACAATGGAAGGTAGATTGCATTTTATATTTGCCATTCCAGATCAAAAGCAAATGTCTAACTTACCTTTTTTGGCCTTGGATACAATGGAATATTGTTGGGGGGGCATGAACTTGAATCCTTCTTACCTTAGAAGATTAATGCTGATAACAAGCTAGACTAAAAGGCGTTTTCTCATTCATTAGAGAAATGATTGAAGGTACTCTAGCAACTATAAGTCCCAGAGAGCAGAAAAACTCAGGGGATAGATAGCTGTCCTACAAATATTTTTAAGGATTGTTTCATGTGGAGGGGCAATTAGAATTTGTGTTTATACATCCCCAAAATGTATAACAAGACCAATGGTTAGAAACCTGCAGGGAGACAGGTTTTCAAATTTATAAAAGGATTAATATTCTCACAGTCACAATGATCCAATACTGGAATGCGACGTCTGTGACAGAAAGTGGGTTTCACATCCCTAGATACAGGGATACATGGCCCCTCTGGAGTCAGACTGGTTAGAATCCCACCTCTGCCATACAATACTAGCTGTGCAATTTGGGGCTATGACTTGATCTCTCAACCTCAGTTTTCTCATTCATAAGTGAGGCTAAATGTTTGGCCACTACATAGGAATGTTATGGTGAACAAATGTTTCAGTCTAGGCTCTGTACCCATTGACCACATAGGTGAGTAAAATCAACATAATGTTTTTGGTGGTGTTTCTTTTCCTCACTCTTGCTCCTTTCTTCTTCCTTCATTCCTCCTTTCCTTCCTTCCTTTCTTTCCCTCATGCCCCCTATCCTTTCTCACACTCTTTCTTCCTCCTTTTTAGATGTTGTTTCGTTAATTAAAAACTTGTTCTGTTTTAATATGGCACATACTTGTAACTTTTTTCTGTTTTGAATAGTTATGAACTGTTCCAGCAGTAGGCAAATAACTTCTTGTCAGGATTTTATCTAAGGAACTACAATTTTGGGTAGTTAATGGGGCTACAGTAAACCCCCATTCTTACTTTTAAAACCTAGGTTTTATCAATAAGAGGCAAATTTACAAACCACTGAGCATCTTCACTTTTAAGTTTGTTTGCCTCCTCCAGGCAAGAAGAACAAATTGTTCCCCTTTAACCCTTCCTTTCTTCCCTTCCTTTCCTGAACTATTTGGTCCAGAAATCATTAGAAGTACTCCAATACAAGTAAGCTTGCCATACTGGGATGCTTGAGGGATAAGGGACGAGTTGCAAGGGCCTAGAGAAGGGTGTTTGGAATAAAACAGGATGAGAAAAACGTTCACAACACATGTTTGCCCAAGTATGGGTTTGCCATAGCCAAAAGAGAGTAAGAGAGGGTGCCCTATGGGAAGAAAAGCCTTGCAAGAGGTACCCTAACTAAGTATATGGTCAGAGACTAAAGCATGCCATGGAGGATGGCCTGATAAGGTCTTGTGGGGGAATAAGCAGAATTAGAAGGGAATCTAACCTGAGAATGGTGCACCCGCAAGGCTAGCAATGGGAATTCAGAGCCCAGTGTGAGAAATACATATTTTTCTCAGAGTTTGGGGGGAGTCGCAACGCAAAAAGAGAAATTAGTACATGCATGAGGATTTATCAAATAAATACATTAATAATAATAGGCATAAGGTTTTTTCATTGTATAAGAAAAGTTAAAATATGAAAAAAAATAAAAATCTAATGGGGTGCCTGGGTTGGCTCATTTGGTGTAAAAAAAATAAAAATCTAGAATGAACCTTGTTGGTGTTTAAGACAGTTAAATTAGAGTTATTATTATCAATTTATGGTTACCCATCTACATACATACATAAAATTAATATAGCGTATTTCATTTGTGTATATGTGTTTGTGTATATGCACATACAACATACACATACTGTTTTCCTAGTTCATGGAGAGGGCCTGGGAAACAGTGATCCCCTAATAACACTGATTACATTGAGCCCTCAGATGTTGGGTTTCCTCAATCCTTTCTTCAACAAATAAAGGACGGAATGACTCTTTTTGAACAAATGGGATAATTTCTGAGGGCTAGGGCGGGGAAAATACAACTTGAACACCAGCATAATATTGTGGTTTTAGAAACAAGGATGTGTCAAAGAATGGTGAGGACCAATTTCAAAAGGATACAGGAACCTTTTGAATCTCCCACTGGCCAATCTGGAACAAACATAAGCATCAAAATATTAAATTTTTATCGATGCAATGAATCCTCTATATAGAAAATGGCATTAAACCCACCAAAAAACCTGCTAAATCTAATCAAAGAATGCAACAATGTTTGCAATTTCTAATACGCACCACACCACAAACCTCATTTTCTATACAATAGCAATAACAAACTGAAAAGGAATTTCAGAAAACCATTCTGTTTTAACAATACCACATCCAAAAGAATAAACGACCTAGGAATAAACATTAACCACGGAGGTAGCACACTGAACACTAAAACTTTCAACAGCATTTGTTGAAATACATTAAAGAAGAAATA
>NW_025421992.1:15000-41120 GCF_011764305.1 Mustela putorius furo
GTAATGTCCCACAGCTACTCTAATTTGCCCCTTCTCCTCCTTCCTAGTACTAGATTATTGCTCCCACACTTTGAAGACAGCTTCTGTATAATAACATTAAATAATGTGTTGACTCAACTGGTACCTGCTATTTTACTGGGCAATCTATTCATTTTCAGGGCCCCAAGTCTGTTCAGAGTAGACTAATTTTTTTTAGTTGAGAAAGTAGGAGCTTAGCTTTGTAATTACACTGTTAGAATCTTATTAGGATTTGGGGTAAGAAAAGGGAATTTAACTCTGAGAGGTAAGAGGGCCTCATTTCTTAACATAACGACCAGGGAGCATAAAACAGTCCAGGAACCACAACATAAAAGTAATGTCTATCAAGTGTGCAGTTAAGCGTTACCTAAAAATAGTATATTGCTGGTAACAGCATCCACCCAGACACACTGGGTCAGGTTACTCCCTTATCTTTTATATCACAGTATGACAAAACCACTTTCAGAGAGAAATTGAGGTGTCTTCACAGCACTTGTGAAGTTATTGCAGGCTTAGCTCCAGCCATTAGGGCTGCATCTACAAACACTGACTCTTTAAAATAAAACTACTTTGGGGGCACCTGGGTGGCTCAGTTGGTTAAGCAGCTGCCTTCAGCTCAGGTCATGATCCCAGGGCCCTGGGATCGAGTCCCACATTGGGCTCCTTGCTGGGCAGGGAGCCTGTTTCTCCCTCTGCCTCTGCCTGCCATTCTGTCTGCTTGTGCTCGCTCTCTCTCCCTCTCTCTCTCTGACAAATAAATAAATAGATAATATTTTTAAAAATAAATAAATAAAATAAAACTACTTTTTAAACTCTCTGCCTTGGGGGCACCTGGGCGGCTCAGTAGGTTAAAGCCTCTGCCTTTGGCTTAGGTCATGATTCCAGGGTCCTGGGATGGGGTCCCACATTGGATTCCTAGCTCCATGGGGAGTCTGCTTCTCCCTCTGACCTTCTTCTCCCTCATGCTCTCTCTCTCTCTCAAAGAAATAAAATCTTAAAACAAAACAAAACCTCTCAGTCTTTCTACTGGACAAAGAAACCATGAAGTTGGTGATGATAGACATTGGTTTCAGTTCCAATCCTTTTTTGAACCTTTATTTCTTGTACTATATTATGGGATTTTGTAAAGAGGTGTCCTCTGAAGAGAGAGAGCATGGCACCTACTAAAATTTTTTCTAGTTAAGATGCTGGTCAAGGGTTGGCAAGGTTACGGGAAGAGAAGCATATAGATTGTTTCTATGAGAGTGGCTCTTTAAGCTTGGATAATTATACCACATTAGCACACTCACTCACTCTCATTTAAGCCCCTCAAATAACTATGACTTGGTCCTTAGAGCACCATCCTTGCACTACAGTAAAGCACTTACATTACCTGTTTAACAGAATGTTTTGCATCTTAACAACTACATCATTACAAATCATTGATTGCTTTTTAAAAAGGAAGAAAGAAAAGAAACACGAAATCAGTAAAAACAATATGATATCATTTGTCCAGCCAACCAGAAATCAGGTTGATGTGAATATGGACAAGTGTATATTTCCAGGGGTCTTCAAGCTGCAGACCAAAAGCCTTTGGGCAAAGCCTGCCAGCTGCTAGTTTTTGTATTTTAAATTGTATTGGAACATTGCCACACCTGTTCTTTTTCTTACTGTCTGGAGCTCTTTTTTCACTATAGTCCCAGAGCTAATTAGTTGCCCACATGGACTGTCTGGCCCTCAAACACTAAAATATTTACCATCTGGCCCTTTGCAGAAAAAATGTACTTACCCCTGTTCTAGAAGCTCTGGCATGTAGCATAGCTCCTCTCAATGTCATTCTGGGTCTCTGGCTCCCTGCCTAACCTAGAGATGTCAGTCATATCCTCCTTGCTCACATAACTTCTTCAGGGAGTCTGACCTGGCCACTGGCTTGAAGGGATAGCTCACATGGCTCTACCTTCAGATCACAGCTAATAGGACCCAAGTTGGAGATTTGGCATACCTGTCAATGAAGATTGACAAGAGAACTACTTTACCTGGCATCTATGAGTTGAAGCCAGAATTATATTATGGAAAAAAAATTAATATGCAAATTTATGTGATGAGGAGCTATAAACTTTGCAGTGAAGCTTGAATAGAAAAGAAATTGGTGTCAGACAACGCAGCTCACATGAGAAAGCTTAAGGCCACAAAGAGATGTAGAAACAGACTATTTGCCTCAACACTTCCTAGTATCCACCTAGCTAGTATTCTGGCTGATTTCCTTTCATTTTGGGCCTGCAAGATTCTCTGTATTCCTTAACGAAATTCCTTTTACCTAACCTAGCTTGGGTGGATTTATGTTTTTGTTTGTTTTTGTTTTTTATAAATAATTGACCCTAGACAAAAATAGAGGTAGGCATTTCTTATAGGTAGTTATACTATTTACTGGGGGCTATTGTCTTCCAATATTGATCTAATGTTCAAAATATCTCTGTGAAAGAAAGAAACAAACAAAAACCCCTGTCCTCATAGAGTTCCTATTTTAATGGAGTATGTTTTTGGCTAAATTGTCTTGCTTTTCTCTCATTTCCATTTGGAAAAAGAAGATAAAAATAGTATATATCTCACTCGGGTTGTCAAATGACAAAACAAGAACAATTTAGTAATGAGTTTCATATACTTTATTCGAGAGAAAACTTCCATGGATTTGGGGGGGTACAATGCCTCACAAACAGTGAAGCATTCTTCCCAAGAGATTTTAGGCAAGAATAAGTTCGGTAGAACTTTAGAAGAGGTATCTGAGAAATAGGGCAAGATTGACTAAAAGTCTTATTTTCTAAGGTAAAGTAAGGTAACTGAAGTGGAGCTGGGTATTGTGATTGGTGTTAGGTTTCCTTGAGAGTGAGGAGCTTCCTCTAAGTGCAAGCTGATTTGGGTTTAATTTGTGACATGGGCCGGGCTACTGGGGTGGCTAACATTTTGTAGGTCCTGATATACAAACAAGCATTATCAGTGTTCATGTGATGATTAAATGTGATGTGTACATGTGTATGAAAGCACATTAGAGTCTCTGGCACTAAGTATATATTTACTAGTGGTGGGTGGTTCTTGAAAGAGAAGTTAAAAACAAAGCTCAGAAGTTTTTGAAGGAGGGCAAATATAAACATATAGTGGTCCAGACCTGCAGAAGCAGAGAATTATTTATCTTTGTCCTTTTACAATCACAGAGAGTAATTATCATTCACCCTATTAGTTGTCCTGGGCAAACCATCTGCCTTCCCCCCAATTCTTTAACAATGTGTAAAAGTTTTGCTTTTTTCTTTTTTTTTTTCTTTTCTTTTCTTTTTTTTTATAATTTTTTATATTTTTATAAACATATATTTTTATCCCCAGTGGTACAGGTCTGTGATCACCAGGTTTACACACTTCACAGCACTCACCAAAGACACATACCCTCCCCCCCAATGTCCATAATACCACCACCCCCCTTCACCCTCCCCAACCCCTCCCCCCAGCAACCCTTCAGTTTGTTTTTTGTGAGATTAAGAGTCACTTATGGTTTGTCTCCCTTTATTCTTCTCTACCCACTTAAGCCTCCATGTTGCATCACCACTTCCTCATATCAGGGAGATCATATGATAGTTGTCTTTTCTGCTTGACTTATTTCGCTAAGCATGATACGCTCTAGTTCCATCCATGTTGTTGCAAATGGCAAGATTTCATTTCTTTTGATGGCTGCATAGTATTCCATTGTGTATATATACCACATCTTCTTGATCCATTCATCTGTTGATGGACATCTAGGTTCTTTCCATAGTTTGGCTATTGTGGACATTGCTGCTATAAACATTCGGGTGCATGTGTCCCTTTGGATCACTACATTTGTATCTTTAGGGTAAATACCCAATAGTGCAATTGCTGGGTCATAGGGCAGTTCTATTTTCAACATTTTGAGGAACCTCCATGCTGTTTTCCAGAGTGGCTGCACCAGCTTGCATTCCCACCAACAGTGTAGGAGGGTTCCCCTTTCTCCGCATCCTCGCCAGCATCTGAATGTCTGTTCATGTCTTCTGCCCATTTCTTGATTGGATTATTTGTTCTTTGGGTGTTGAGTTTTTGCTAAGTTCTTTATAGATTCTGGACACTAGTCCTTTATCTGATATGTCGTTTGCAAATATCTTCTCCCATTCTGTCAGTTGTCTTTTGATTTTGTTAACTGTTTCCTTTGCTGTGCAAAAGCTTTTGATCTTGATGAAATCCCAGTAGTTCATTTTTTTTCCCTTTGCTGCTTCCCTTGCCTTTTGCGTTGTTCCTAGGAAGATGTTGCTGCGGCAGAGGTCGAAGAGGTTGCTGCCCGTGTTTCTCCTCAAGGATTTTGATTGGATTCCTTTCGTACATTGAGGTCCTTCATCCATTTTGAGTCTATTTTTTGTGTGTGGTGTAAGGAAATGGTCCAATTTCATTTTTCTGCATGTGGCTGTCCAATTTTCCCAGCACCATTTATTGAAAAGGCTGTCTTTTTTCCATTGGACATTCTTTCCTGCTTTGTCGAAGATTAGTTGACCATAGATTTGAGGGTCTATTTCTGGGCTCTCTATTCTGTTCCATTGATCTATGTGTCTGTTTTTGTGCCAGTACCATGCTGTCTTGATGATGACAGCTTTGTAATAGAGCTTGAAGTCCGGAATTGTGATGCCACCAACGTTGGCTTTCTTTTTCAATATCCCTTTGGCTATTCGAGGTCTTTTCTGGTTCCATATAAATTTTAGAATTATTTGTTCCATTTCTTTGAAAAAGATGGATGGTACTTTGATAGGAATTGCATTAAATGTGTAGATTGCTTTAGGTAGCATAGACATTTTCACAATATTTATTCTTCCAATCCAGGAGCATGGAACATTTTTCCATTTTTCTTTGTGTCTTCCTCAATTTCTTTCATGAGTACTTTATAGTTTTTTCTGAGTATAGATTCTGTGTCTCTTTGGTTAGGTTTATTCCTAGGTATCTTATGGTTTTGGATGCAATTGTAAATGGGATTGACTCCTTAATATCTCTTTCTTCTGTCTTGCTGTTGGTGTAGAGAAATGCAACTGATTTCTGTGCATTGATTTTATATCCTGACACTTTACTGAATTCCTGTATAAGTTCTAGCAGTTTTGGAGTGGAGTCTTTTGGGTTTTCCACATATAGTATCATATCATCTGCGAAGAGTGATAATTTGACTTCTTCTTTGCCGATTTGGATGCCTTTAATTTCCTTTTGTTGTCTGATTGCTGAGGCTAGGACCTCTAGTACGATGTTGAATAGCAGTGGTGATAATGGACATCCCTGCCGTGTTCCTGACCTTAGCGGAAAAGCTTTCAGTTTTTCTCCATTGAGAATGATATTTGCGGTGGTTTTTTCATAGATGGCTTTGATGATATTGAGGTATGTGCCCTCTATCCCTACACTTTGAAGAGTTTTGATCAGGAAGGGATGTTGTACTTTGTCAAATGCTTTTTTCAGCATCTATTGAGAGTATCATATGGTTCTTGTTTCTTTCTTTTATTGATGTGTTGTATCACATTGACTGATTTGCGGATGTTGAACCAACCTTGCAGCCCTGGAATAAATCCCACTTGGTCGTGGTGAATAATCTTTTTAATGTACTGTTGAATCCTATTGGCTAGTATTTTGTTGAGTATTTTCGCATCTGTGTTCATCAAGGATATCGGTCTATAGCTCTCTTTTTTGGTGGGATCCTTGTCTGGTTTTTGGGATCAAGGTGATGCTGGCCTCATAAAATGAGTTTGGAAGTTTTCCTTCCATTTTCTATTTTTTGGAACAGTTTCAGGAGAATAGGAATTAATTAGTTCTTCTTTAAATGTTTGGTAGAATTCCCCCGGGAAGCCGTCTGGCCCTGGGCTTTTGTTTGTTTGGAGATTTTTAATGACTGTTTCAATCTCCTTACTGGTTATGGGTCTGTTCAGGCTTTCTATTTCTTCCTGGTTCAGTTGTGGTAGTTTATATGTTTCTAGGAATGCATCCATTTCTTCCAGATTGTCAAATTTATTGCCGTAGAGTTGCTCATAGTATGTTCTTATAATAGTTTGTATTTCTTTGGTGTTAGTTGTGATCTCTCCTCTTTCATTCATGATTTTATTTATTTGGGTCCTTTCTCTTTTCTTTTTGATAAGTCGGGCCAGGGGTTTATCAATTTTATTAATTCTTTCAAAGAACCAGCTCCTAGTTTCGTTGATTTGTTCTATTGTTTTTTTTTTGGTTTCTATTTCATTGATTTCTGCTCTGATCTTTATGATTTCTCTTCTCCTGCTGGGCTTAGGGTTTCTTTTCTTGTTCTTTCTCCAGCTCCTTTAGGTGTAGGGTTAGGTTGTGTACCTGAGACCTTTCTTGTTTCTTGAGAAAGGCTTGTACCGCTATATATTTTCCTCTCAGGACTGCCTTTGTTGTGTCCCACAGATTTTGAACCGTTGTATTTTCATTATCATTTGTTTCCATGATTTTTTTCAATTCTTTCTTTAATTTCCCCGGTTGACCCATTCATTCTTTAGAAGGATACTGTTTAGTCTCCATGTATTTGGGTTCTTTCCAAACTTCCTTTTGTGGTTGAGTTCTAGCTTTAGAGCATTGTGGTCTGAAAATATGCAGGGAATGATCCCAATCTTTTGATACCGGTTGAGTCCTGATTTAGGACCGAGGATGTGATCTATTCTGGAGAATGTTCCATGTGCACTAGAGAAGAATGTGTATTCTGTTGCTTTGGGATGAAATATTCTGAATATATCTGTGATGTCCATCTGGTCCAGTGTGTCATTTAAGGCCTTTATTTCCTTGCTGATCTTTTGCTTGGATGACCTGTCCATTTCAGTGAGGGGAGTGTTTAAAGTCCCCTACTATCATTGTATTATTGTTGATGTGTTTTTCTTTGATTTTGTTATTAATTGGTTTATATAGTTGGCTGCTCCCACATTGGGGGCATAGATATTTAAAATTGTTAAATCTTCTTGTTGGACAGACCCTTTGAGTATGATATAGTGTCCTTCCTCATCTCTTATTATAGTCTTTGGCTTAAAATCTAATTGATCTGATATAAGGATTGCCACACTCCTGCTTTCTTCTGATGTCCATTAGCATGGTAAATTCTTTTTTCCACCCCCTCACTTTAAATCTGGAGGTGTCTTCGGGCTTAAAATGTGTTTCTTGGAGGCAACATATAGATGGGTTTTTGTTTTTTTATCCATTCTGATACCCTGTGTCTTTTGACAGGGGCATTTAGCCCATTCACATTCAGGGTAACTATTGAGAGATATGAATTTAGTGCCATTGTATTGCCTGTAAGGTGACTGTTACTGTATATGGTCTCTGTTCCTTTCTGATCTACCACTTGTAGGCTCTCTCTTTGCTTAGAGGACCCCTTTCAATATTTCCTGTAGAGCTGGTTTGGTATTTGCAAATTCTTTCAGTTGTTGTTTGTCCTGGAAGCTTTTAATCTCTCCTTCTATTTTCAATGATAGCCTAGCTGGATATAGTATTCTTGGCTGCATGTTTTTCTCGTTTAGTGCTCTGAAAATATCATGCCAGCTCTTTCTGGCCTGCCAGGTCTCTGTGGATAAGTCAGCTGCCAATCTAATATTTTTACCATTGTATGTTACAGACTTCTTTTCCCGGGCTGCTTTCAGGATTTTCTCTTTGTCATTGAGACTTGTAAATTTTACTATTAGGTGACGGGGTGTGGGCCTATTCTTATTGATTTTGAGGGGCATTCTCTGAACCTCCTGAATTTTGATGCTCGTTCCCTTTGCCATATTGGGGAAATTCTCCCCAATAATTCTCTCCAGTATACCTTCTGCTCCCCTCTCACTTTCTTCTTCTTCTGGAATCCCAATTATTCTAATGTTGTTTCGTCTTATGGTGTCACTTATCTCTCGAATTCTCCCCTCGTGGTCCAGTAGCTGTTTGTCCCTCTTTTGCTCAGCTTCTTTATTCTCTGTCATTTGGTCTTCTATATCACTAATTCTTTCTTCTGCCTCATTTATCCTAGCAGTGAGAGCCTCCATTTTTGATTGCACCTCATTAATAGCTTTTTTGATTTCAACCTTGGTTAGATTTTAGTTCTTTTATTTCTCCAGAAAGGGCTTTTATATCTCTCGAGAGGGTTTCTCTCTAATATCTTCCATGCCTTTTTCGAGCCCGGCTAGAACCTTGAGAATTGTCATTCTGAACTCTAGATCTGACATATTACCGATGTCTGTATTGATTAGGTCCCTAGCCTTCGGTACTGCCTCTTGTTCTTTTTTTTTGTGTTGAATTTTTACGTCTTGTCATTTTGTCCAGATAAGAGTAAATGAAGGGGCAAGTAAAATACTAAAAGGGTGGCAACAACCCCAGGAAAATATGCTTTAACCAAATTAGAAGAGATCCAAAATCGTGAGTGGGGAGAAAGGGGATAAAAAGAGGTTCAAAAAGAAGAAGAGAAAAAAAAAAAAAAAAAAAAAAAGAAAAAAAAAAAAAAAAGAAAAGAAAAGAAAGAATTTTTAAAAAAAGAAAACACCTAAGAAAAATGTAAAAAATATATATATATATATATTAGATAAACTAGTAAAAATCGTTAAAAAAGAAAAAGGTAACAGTTAAAAAAAAAAAATTTTAACCCGAAGGCGAGAAAAAAAAAAAAAAAAAAATGAAAAAGAAAAAATTAAATTAACTGCAAGACTAAAAAAAAAATCACAGGAAAAAAGCCATGAGTTCCGTGCTTGGCTTTCTCCTCCTCTGGAATTCTGCTGCTCTCCTTGGTATTGAAACCGCACTCCTTGGTAGGTGAACTTGGTCTCGGCTGGATTTCTTGTTGATCTTCTGGGGGAGGGGCCTGTTTGTAGTGATTCTCAAGTGTCTTTGCCCCAGGCGGAATTACAACCGCCCTTACCCGGGGCCGGGGTGAGTAATCCGCTCGGGTTTTGCTTTCAGGAGCTTTTGTTCCCTGAGCGCTTTCCGTAGAGTTCCAGAGGACGGGAATACAAATGGCGGCCTCCTGGTCTCTCCGGCCCGGAGGAGCCGAGAGCCCAGGGCCCCACTCCTCAGTGCGCCCTCAGAGAACAGCGCCCAGTTACTACTCCCGTCTGCCTGACCTCCGGCCGCGCTCCGAGCTCACCGAGCCTGCGACCGGTTCAAGGTAACACGGAGCTGCGAGCTTACTGTCAGCTCTGTCTCTGTAGCCGGCTTTCCCGTTCCAATACCCGCAAGCTCTGCGACACTCAGACACCCCCGATCCTTCTGTGACCCTGCGGGACCTGAGGCCACGCTGACCCCGCGTGGGCTTCGCCCCGGTTTAGCCTCTGGAGCGATGTCCCTCAGCGGAACAGACTTTTAAAAGTCCTGATTTTGTGCGCGGTTGCTCCGCCGCTTGCCGGGAGCCGGCCCCTCCCCCCGGGGTCTATCTTCCCGTCGCTTTGGATTCACTTCTCTGCCGGTCCTACCTTTCAGAAAGTGGTTGTTTTTCTGTTTCCAGAATTGCTGTTCTTCTTCTCTTCGATCTGCCGATGGATTTTCAGGTGTTTGCAATCTTTAGATAAGCTATCTAGCTGATCTCCGGCTAGCTGAAGCAGTCTCAGCTTGCTACTTCTCCGCCATCTTGACTCCTCCTTCACAAAGTATTTTAAGTCCTGCACCTCTATTGCCTGAGATGAGGTTTTCCAAATTATATTTTGACTAGGGTGAGGGACCCTAGCAGTTATTATAAAATGCAGAAAAAGTAAGGACCATAAACTCCAAAGTATCATTGCCCCTAAAAATTGGAAAATGAGATGGTTGGGAGAGAAAAATCAGAAAAGTTACAGGTGAGGATGAACGATAAGAGGACCAGGATAAGTTCAGGGTAAGTTCACTGAGATAATAGAAATTTTGAGGTCAAGAATCAAACAAGCAGTCAGTCTTTTCCGTCTTTCATTAACCACAAATAAGTGTCAAATTTTGATAATATGCTCTCTTAACTTCTAGAGAAGTATCTATGAATTAGCCATTCTTTATCACCTTTGTTCCAATAGTGTGTTATCTAAAGCTCAGAATCTGGGTCAGTTAGCAGTCAGTGCTACCACTTCCTGGTGTTTTTATCAGTCTTAACATTTGAAACTGCTTTCAGAGAATCTTCCAGGAATTTAAAAAGAGGCAGTTTCTTTTCTTAATATCAGGGACAAAGAGATTTTGAAAGTATGAGTTTAAAAGAAAGTGAAGGACTAAAATATCAGAAATGACAAACCAGGACATTTGACTAGTCAATGGCCTAGTAGGGAAAGATTTTATATATAGGGATAGCATGTGATCATATAGTTGATATGATTTTAAGGACCCCAAGAATCTTCCCCTGCTTCTTAGTGCCATCATCAAAATAATAATAAACACCCTTAAAAATATAATTTTACTATTAGGAGTTTTATGATTTCTTTGGGTTTTCACTGTAGAGATAGGTATCTTTTTATTTTATAATCTTGAAATATAAGATTTATTCTCATAAAAATCTTTATTAAGATTTTATTCTTTTAGAGCAGTTTGAGATTCACAAACAAAATCAAGAGAAAATACAGAGAAGTCCCATATACCTCCTTGCTCCCTGATATGCACAGCTCCCCCCATTATTAACATTCCCCATTGGAGTGATACTTTGGTACAACTGATGAATCTGCATTTGCATGTAACAATCACCTAAATTCCACAGTTTACATTGAGGTTCACTCTAATTAGAATGGTTCACATCCCATTCTGTGGGTTTGTATAGGGCATGTATCCATCATTATAGCATCATACAGAGTATTTTCACTCCCCTGGAACTCCTCTGTGCACTACTAATCTCTGCCAACCACTTATCTTTTTATTGTCTCCATACTCTTGCCTTTTACAGAATGTCATATAGTTGGAATCCTAAAGTATACAGACTTTCAGATTGGCTTCTTTCACTTAGCAATATGCATTTAAGATTATTCCATGTCTTTTCATGGCTGGATAGCTCATTTCTTTTTCATGCTGAATAATATTCTATTGTCTGTATGTACCACAGTTTACTTATCTATTTACCTTTTGAAGGACAACTTGATTGCTTCCCAGTTTTGACAGGAATAAGCTGCCATAAACATGCATGTGCAGGTTTCATATGGACATAAGTTTTCAATTCTTTTAGGGTAAGTACCAAGGAGGATGATGACTGGATCATACAATAAAAGTATGTTTAGTTTTGTTAAGAAACTACCATTTTGCATTCCCACCAATAAAAAATGAAAGTTCCTATTACTCCACATCCTCACCATCATTTGGTGTTGTCAGTGTTCTGGACTTTGGTCCTTTCTAATAGGTATATAGTAGAATCTCATTGTTTTAATTTGTATTTCCCTGATGACATGTGATGAGTGTCTTTTCACATGCTTATTGCCATCTGTCTATCTTCTTTGGAGAGGTGTCCACATAAACATTTTTACGCTTCTAAGATAGCTACAATTAAAAAAAAAAATGCCTCATATTCAAAGCTATTCTCTCTAGTAGTGGCAGGTGAGAGGGAACCTGATCTTCAACCTTCTTCTATTGGGCCTGGCTCTTGTTAGTTTACTTTCCTTACATTTTTTGTTTCTACTAACCTCTTCCTCACAACCTATAGGTATACCCAAACTTCTATTGTTAAAAGAATACTCCAAGTCCCAATTTTTTTTCTCTCCCCCGCTTCCCCCAAATAATCTTGGAAAAGCAATCTTTATTGGCTATGCTTACTTCTTTTTTTTTTTTAACTTTTACTTTTTTAACTTTTTACTCTACTATATTCAGATTTTTGCTCTTCACTCTAAGAGAGTCATCAGATTTTTTCCCCTACCAAAGTAAACTGTCAGAAAAATTCACCATTGATCTTTGCCATTTTGTGTTAGAAATATTTTTGTTCAGTTATTTATGATATCTCTGTTGATCCTTCCCTCTTTCTTTTGTTTCTTTTTATTGTAGGACATTGTAATCTCCCTTTCATCCTCTTAATTTTCTCACCATTGTATTTATTGCCATTAATGGTTTCTCTTCTTTTCCTTACCCATTAAATGTTAGTTTTCCTTACATTCCTTTCTTTGCTTTCTTATTTTTCCATATGTCCTCATTCTCATGGCTTCAAACATCACCTGTAAATAGATGATGCCCATATTTTTATTCAGATCCTGGGCTTTTCTCCCAAAGTCCAGAGTTATCTAGCAAAATAATTGTATGATTTGGCAACCTAAAGGTCTTGTGGAAACCTGCCCAAATGTCTGACCTTACCTCATACACTACTTCCTTTAGTTATTAAACTCATGGACTTCCAAGGTACTGAGCTTGTTGTCATCCTTGGTGCCAGCCATTTCTTCTACTTAAAATACTCTTCCTCAAGGTCTTATGGCTATTTTCTTTTTGCCCTTTAGGCTCAAATGTCAGCTCTTTGGACAGGCACTTCCTGACCAATCATTCAAAAATAGAATTTCTCCCCATACTCTTTTTTATGTCACATTTCATTTTTTAATGTATTGTATCAGTCTTTGAAATTTCTGATTTAGTTGTACTCTTGCTTCTTTGTTTATCATCATCCTAGCCATACTGGAGTATAAGACCCATGAGATCATGGGTGTTCTTTCCCTCCTGTATCTCCAGCGCTAATAATAATACCTAGATACTAGACACTAGGGTCTAAATAAATATTTGATGAATGAGTAAACTAATAATTTCAAATCCAACCAGTAAAAGATAATTTATTGTTTTTTCTCTCTCAGCCTGCTTATTCACCACAGCTTTATTTTTTTTATGCTGGTGAATCCTCATCTACCCATACTTCTAAGCCAGAAAGATTGGAATCATAATTCCTGCCCTGACCTTGACATGTAGTAGTCACATGTCCTATCAGATCTACCTATTAGCATTTCTTCTGTCCATTCCTTCCTGTCATTTCCTGGTCCCATCCTTCTAGTTGATGTCTTTGACTCTTCCTTAGGCTAATTTAATAATATCCTGGCACGTATCCTTTCTTTTTAGTCTTCCACACCTCCAAAATATTCCAAACTGTTAGACACAAATCATATCATATTGATCATATCACCACTCTGCCTAATGTCTTTCAAAGCCCAACCCCTATTTTCCAGACCCATTAGAACCAATCCAAGGACATTCAAAGTCCTACCCGACCTATTTCTCTCCCTTGAATTTTAAGCGTAATAGGATCTCTCAAACAGCCCCACTAACCAGTTATATCAACAACATACTTAAATTTAGACCTCAATTTTTAAAAAAATTCCTTGTGTCATTTTTGCTTGAACTGCAAAATATAGAAACAGAATTATGAATAAGAAATTTAAAATGAAATACTGAATATTTTCTCTAGATTTTTAATGTACTTCATAAACTCTGTTTCTCAGGTGACTAATTAATGTATATTCTGCTCTTTAAAGGGTGAGCTGTGGAGGGCACTCCTTAATATCAGGTCTTAGTCAATTAGGGATGCCTCTGAGAGCATTTGAGAGCACAGGAGACCCCACTGCTGCCAAGAAATCTGTTATCAAAATAACTACCTAAGGCTTTTCCAGACCCAAAGGCAAAAATACTCACTGAGGTTAAAGAAACAAAGGAAAATAAAAATTACTTAAAAAAGTACTTATCCAGCAGGAAAGGCAGAGAGCATGAAAGGATCAAAAGACATGAAGTGACAGTCTAACATATGGGTGCATGAAAAGTTAGACAAAATATAATTACACTGTCATGATTTTTACTTTGATGTTTCTCATGTGTTTAAATCAATAGGATCTTTTAGCTGCTGAACAGGTGCTGGAAGATTAACACATTCAACAAACATTTGTGTTACCCACTTAGAAAAGTTCAAAACATAAGATGTAAATCATATCTCTATCTATCTATATGTATAATTCTCATGGACATCATTAAGAATTTCTCTCTCTCTCTCTCTCTCTCTTTATTTTTGTCATCTAAATATGAATCAAGTATCTTGTGAGTAAAACCAGTTTGTTCAAACTTCATTCTTTTTTTAAAGATTTCATTTATTTGTTTATTTATTTGAAAGAGAGCACAGAGCAAGAAAGCAGAAAGAAAGAGCAAGAAAGAAAAAGCAGGGGAACGGGCGGAGGGAGAAGCAGACTCCCTATTGAACAGAAAGCCCAGTGCAGGGCTTGATCCCAGGAAGCTGGGATCATGACTTGTGCGGAAGGCAGATGCTCAACCAATGGGCCACCCAGGGGCCCCTCAAACATCAGTCTTACAAAAAGGCAAATACCATGTTTTTATATCTTTGTATTTGAACTACAGTGACCAGGATTGACATGAATGTATAAAAGTTTGATTTACTTTTGATTTAAGGCTAATATTTTAAAATGACTTTTTTATTGATGGAATAATTGGCAACTTAAAAAAAGGCCATGATTCTCTCATTCTTAGAGTATAGAATAAGTGGTGTGTTGAGATGCCCCAGGAGAGGTGATCTTCATTTCAATTTCCCTACTCAAGTCCCCCACTTCTAGTTGGATATAGAATGTTCACACCCAGGTACCCCTGCTCTGCTTGTTATTCTTCTTTTTCTTTTTCCCTCATATCTTTAAGTTTCTTTTTCTTCTTTCTTTCCTATGCATGTTTTGCATGAAGAACTCATTCTGGTTCCTTTCCTTTCCATTTCACAATTGAAATACAAAGTGCAGCTGATTGGGTAGGTGGCTCATTATAAACACAATGTAGGAACCACAGTTTTGCAGATGGCAAGATGGGAGAAGTTGCAAAGATGGATTGTGTTACCTCTGGAACACTGTATTGTATCTTGTCTTACTGTAGAAGATAACTTTAAATATTCACTCTGTCTATTGCAGTGGTATATTTTTAAAATTAAAATGACCCTTACCTTATGGAATAAATACCTATAGGAGATGAATCCCAGTTTCCCCAATATTGGTCACTGATGTAGGATCTCATTTGAGCTTCAAGGGGTTTCCTGAATGTAAATACTATAATTTTTACTTCAGCAGAGCAGGTTCTTTTATGAAATCACCTGAGTTTCCTCTATAGGAAGAGATATTAAATGGTCATACTGCTGATGCTGGAGAATTGAATTACCACTTGCTACCAGGACTCCACAGTTGGAATTCAGAGAGTATTGTCCCATTCAATATCAATTACTTATACACAACAAACCAATTACCAAGAAGCATCCATAATTGGAAAGATAGCATTCATTATTATCCCCACAGTGTTATACATTTTGAGAAAGATTATTAATTTGTTTTAATCTATTCATTTATTGTTTTGTTTTCGCTCCCCAAATATGGCTGTGCTTAGTCTTTTCATATTTCTCTTTTCTATTTCTAATGAGACTTTAATTAAAAATAATTGACTCAGACACAGAAAGGGCTGTATGTAGGTATACATAATTTTTTTTTCATGGTATTAAGGAACTGGATGATATTTGACTCAGAAGACCCAAAGTCAGCCTTCTCATTATTTCATTTGTATTTTAGTGAGCTTTTATCAATATATGTGATTTTGCCATTTAACTCTTGACCTGTACAGCTATAATACATTTCTATGATTCATATATTTAGCTATTATGTGAGTTTATAGATTTTTTTCTGAATTGATGAGTGTAGTCTATAACTATTTCTTGGAATTTTTCCAAGGTAAAGTTGTATCTGTGTTCTACAGCATAGAAATTTGTGGCCACAGATGTTTACTTTTCAAGTTTTTAAGTGTCCACAGAACTATATTTTGAGAAGTTTTGTGTTTATTTTTTGAGTTTTAAATTCCTTCCCAACAGATAGAGAGATGGGTGACTACCCTTACCATAATATAAGCATTCCCTTTTGCTTCTTAAGTGATTTTCAAGTCATGTGAATCTATCTGTAACCAGTAACACCAGGCTCTTGGAAAGATTTTAATCTCAAACCTCCTGTTTTCCAATATATTTGGAAATTAGCACTATTTGAAAAAAAATTCATGGAGGATTACACAAAACCATGCATTCTATTTTTTCCCTTTGTTAAAGTACATATTATCTCTGGATCAAGCTGGACCATATTAGACTTGTATACAGTGATACACATATTTCAGTGTAATTTATACATTTATTGTTAGTTACATCTATAAAATGGTTATTACTAACTACCTT
Organism: Mustela putorius furo; assembly: GCF_011764305.1. Classification (NCBI taxonomy): domain Eukaryota; kingdom Metazoa; phylum Chordata; class Mammalia; order Carnivora; family Mustelidae; genus Mustela; species Mustela putorius. Next base: position 31,124 of record NW_025421992.1, read on the forward strand.
TGGGTTTATCATGATAAACTGAATTAAGTAAATCACATGGAATATTAAGTACACATCTTAGAACAAAATCAGTGCTCAAAAATGTTGGCTTTATTTTTTAAAAATCATACCTGTAAGGTATAAAAAGTGTTCCTTTCTGCCTGAGGACCAATAAGGAAGTGTCACAAAGGGAGTAATGCCTAAACTGGAACACGAGGGATGAGTAGGAATCTTCCACAGAGCAAAGGGACATAAAGGAACAGCATGCACAAAGGCATTGAGATGCAGCAAAAGGAAGCAAGAGGCCTGGTTATAAAGAAACATGGTAAAAAGGTTGAGAGGTTTAGGTTTTTATTTTGGAAGTGAATTGTATCTGGTCTATTAGATGTTTGTTTTCTTTAACTGTGAATTTTAGAAATAATGAAGAATCTGAAAAGAATTATCTAAGTCATCATTCACAGTACTATGAAAACACTTAATGAATAGTAAGTCAATTTTGGCATCAATTTAGTTACTGAAGTTTGGGTGTAAAAATATTGAAGAAAATGAAAATATGTTGACTAAAGGATTTGACATGTGCATTCTGTTGTATTTTGAGCAATACTTAATTTAATAGCAAGATTTAATTTTCAATTGCTCTTCTGTGTACATCATTATTATAAAGTGCTCCAAGATAACATTATTAAAAAAAGAATCTGTCGTCGGAAGGCAATAAATTTCTCATTAATTTGTATGTTCTGAAAATTTGTATTTGACAATACTCTCTAAGCAAAGCACTATAAAATACTTTAAATATTTATTTATCAGAATTTTTTTAAATATTTATTTATCAGGATTTTTTTATCTATAGGAAGAATACACATAGCAGTGTTAAAAAAATTTTTTTTAAACCTGAGAAGACATAGGTATCATCCCATCATGAACACAGTGTGTGAACTTTACATAACTATAATACTTTCCTGGACCTCATTTCTTTATCTGACTAAACTGATTTATCTTCCCTCTGGTGAGGATGAAGCCCCTCTTTTGTGATTACTCATCATCCATTTATTTCCAAATGTAAAATATTGTATTATTGTATGAATAGAACTTAGAGCACAAATGGCTTAGAGAGAAGGAAAATATATAAAATTCTGCTTACACTTACACCTATTAACATATTTTTCAAAAATCATTTGGGAAGGACATTATATTAACAATATACCTATTGTTAAAAGTTAAAGTTAATAGTGATAATTCAAAAAATGAGGTGACTTTTAGAGTTTTAAATTAAGCCCATATGCAAATCTGACAACCTATATATTCAGTACATTACTAAAATCTAGAGATATACTTTTTCATTTATTGCTATGTGTTTATCTTTCTTTAGAAAAGTTTATAATTTACTCATTGCAAAAGTATTTACCTAAATATCTCTAGATGGTTCAATATATTTTTTAAATGTTCTCTTTGACATAGATCAACATAGGACTATTTTTCTCTCATTTGTAAGCTCATATATAAGAAGAAATTTCTTTTTTATTAGGAAATGCTACTATATTTATGATAGCCATTAAATTAACAAACATATTAAAATTCTTTGCCAAATAGTAACCTAATAAAATATAGTTTTAGTAAACAGTAGCCTTCTGATGACTTGATTTCCTCAGTTATTTGGATCAAATTTTCATGGTTTTTAAGGTTAGAAAATGCATCTACAAAAACAATTAGCTATACAGTTCATGAGTACTCAATCTCCAGTCAGCAATAAGGGCCTATTTATTTGTGAGTTAGCATATTTCTACAATTATAATCATGAAATATAAATCTGCAACTATGATGTAGTAACTGAAATATGATCCTTATGTTTGCTCTCCTTCTGTGTTAGCCTGTAAGAGTGTTCTGCAGAATGATAATATTGCTATAGATGCTTCTTGGAAAATAAGGTTCTATAAACAAATGTTTGGGAATTTTGGATTCAAGGAAGAGAAACAAGTTGTTTTACTTTTGTTTCACTGCCAAGTCGGCCCAGAGGAGTCTTTTTTTTTTTTTAATTTTTTAATGAACATATCATATATTTTTATCCCCAGGGGTACATGTCTGTGTACAGGTTTACACACTTCACAGCACTCACCATAGCACATACCCACCCCAGTGTCCATAACCTCATCCCCTTCTCCCAACCCCCCTCCCCACAGAAACCCTCAGTTTGTTTTGTGAGATTAAGAGTCACTTATGGTTTGTCTCCCTCCCAATCCCATCTTGTTTCATTTATTCTTCTCCTACCCCCTTAACCCCCCATGTTGCATCTCCACTTCCTCATATCAGGGAGATCATATGATAGTTGTCTTTCTCCGATTGACTTATTTCGCTAAGCCTGAAAACTAGTTCCATCCACATGGTGGCAAATGGCAAGATTTCATTACTTTTGATGGCTGCATAGTATTCCATTCATCTGTTGATGGGCATCTAGGTTCTTTCCATAGTTTGGCTATTGTAGACATTGCTGCTATAAGCATTCGGGTGCACGTACCCCTTTGGATCACTACATTTGTATCTTTAGGGTAAATACCTAGTAGTGCAATTGCTGGGTCATAGGGTACTTCTATTTTCAACATTTTGAGGAAACTCCATGCTGTTTTCTAGAGTGGCTGCACCAGCTTGCATTCTCACCAGCTTGCATTCGCACCAGCTTGCATTCCCACCAACGGTGTAGGAGGGTTCCCTTATCTCCGCATCCTCGCCAGCATCTGTCATTTTCCTGACTTGTTTAATTTTAGCCATTCTGAGTGGTGTGAGGTGATATCTCATTGTGGTTTGATTTGTAATTCCCTGATGCCGAGTGATGTGGAGCACTTTTTCATGTGTCTGTTGCCCATCTGGATGTCTTCTTTGCAGAAATGCCTGTTCATGTCTTCTACCCATTTCTTTTCTTTTTTTCTTTTTTTAAATTTGATAGACAAGTAGGCAGAGAGGCATGCAGAGAGAGAAAGGGAGGGAAGCAGACTCCCTGCCGAGCAGAGAGCCTGATGCGGGGCTCGATCCCATGACCTGAGCCGAATTCTGTCTGCCCATTTCTTGATTGGATTATTTGTTTCTTTGGGTGTTCAGTTTTGCTAAGTTCTTTATAAATTTTGGACACTAGCCCTTTATCTGATATGTCATTTGCAAATATCTTCTCCCATTCTGCCAGTTGTCTTTTGGTTTTGTTAACTGTTTCCTTTGCTGTACAAAAGCTTTTGATCTTGATAAAATCCCAATAGTTCATTTTTGCCCTTGCTTCCATTGCCTTTTGGCGATGTTCCTAGGAAGATGTTGCTGCGGCTGAGGTTGAAGAGGTTGCTGCCTGTGTTCTCCTCAAGGATTTTGATGGATTCCTTTCGCACATTGAGGTCTTTCATCCATTTTGAGTCTATGTTCCTATCTGGTGTAAGGAAATGGTCCAATTTCATTTTTCTGCATGTGGCTGTCCAATTTTCCCAACATCATTTATTGACGAGGTTGTCCTTATTCTATTGGAACATTCTCTCCTGCTTTGTCAAAGATTAGTTGACCATAGAGTTGAGGGTCTATTTCTGGCTCTCTATTATGTTCCATTGATCTATGTGTCTGTTTTTTGTGCCAGAACCATATTGTCTTGATGATGACAGCTTTGTAATAGAGCTTGAAGACCAGAATTGTGATGCAAACCAAATTTGGCTTTCTTTTTCAATATTCCTTTAGCTATCCGAGGTCTTTTCTGGTTCCATATAAATTTTAGGATTATTTGTTCCATTTCTTTGAAGAAAAAATGGATGGTACTTTGATAGGAATTGCATTAAATGTGTAGATTGCTTTAGGTAGCATAGACATTTTCACAATGTTTATTCTTCCAATCCAGGAGCATGGAACATTTTTTTCCATTTCTTTGTGTCTTCCTCAATTTCTTTCATGAGTACTTTATAGTTTTCTGAGTAGAGATTCTTTGCCTCGTTGGTTAGGTTTATTCCTAGGTATCTTCTAGTTTTGGGTGCAATTGTAATTGGGATTGACTCCTTAATTTCTCTTTCTTCTTTCTTCTTTCTTGTTGTCGGTGTAGAGAAATGCAACTGATTTCTGTGCATTGATTTTATATAATGACACTTCACTGAATTCCTGTACAAGTTATTGCAGTTTTGGAGTGGAGTCTTTTGGGTTTTCCACATATAGTATCATATCATCTGCGAAGAGAGATAGTTTGACTTCTTTTTGCCGATTTGGATGCCTTTAATTTCCTTTTTTTGTCTGATTGCTGAGGCTAGGACTTCTAGTACTATGTTGAATAGCAGTGGTGATAATGGATATCCCTGCCATGTTCCTGACCTTAGCAGAAATGCTTTTAGCTTTTTCTCTATTGAGAATGATATTTGTGGTGGGTTTTTTTCATAAATGGCTTTGATGTGCCCTCTATCCCTGCACTTTGAAAAGTTTTGAGCCAGGAAGGGATGCTGTACTTTGTCAAATGCTTTTCAGCATCTATTGAGAGTATCATATTGTTCTTGTTCTTTCTTTTATTAATTGTGTTGTATCACATTGATTGATTTGCAGATGTTGAACCAACCTTGCAGCCCTGGAATAAATCCCACTTGGTCCTGGTGAATAATCCTTTTAATGTACTGTTGGATCCTATTGGCTAGTATTTTGTTGAGAATTTTTGCATCTGTGTTCATCAAGGATATTGGTCAGTAATTCTCTTTTTTGATGGGATCCTTGTCTGGTTTTTGGGATCAAGGTGATGCTGGCCTCATAAAATGAGTTTGGAAGATTTCCTTCCATTTCTATTTTTTTGGAACAGTTTTCAGGAGAATAGGAATTAGTTCTTCTTTAAATGTTTTTGGTAGAATTCCCCCCAGGAAGCCATCTGGCCCTGGGCTTTTGTTTGTCTGGAGATTTTTAATGACGGTTTCAATCTCCTTGCTGGTTATGGGTCTGTTCAGGCTTTCTATTTCTTCCTGGTTCAGTTGTGGTAGTTTATATGTTTCTAGGAATGCATCCATTTTTTCCAGATTGTCAAATTTGTTGGCATAGAGTTGTTTCATAGTATGTTCTTATAATTGTCTGTATTTCTTTGGTGTTAGTTGTGATCTCTCCTCTTTCATTCATGATTTTATTTATTTCAGGGCTTTCTCTTTTCTCTTTTGATAAGTCTGGCCAGGGGTTTATCAATCTTACTAATTCTTTCAAAAACCAGCTCCTAGTTTTGTTGATTTGTTCTATTGGTTTTTTGTTGTTGTTGTTGTTGTTTCTATTTCATTGATTTCTGCTCTGATCTTTATGATTTCTCTTCTCCTGCTGGGTTTAGGGTTTCTTTCTTGTTCTTTCTCCAGCTCCTTTAGGTTTAGGGTTAGGTTGTGTACCTGAGACCTTTCTTGTTTCTTGAGAAAGGCTTGTACCGCTATATATTTTCCTCTCAGGACTGCCTTTGTTGTGTCCCACAGATTTTGAACCGTTGTGTTTTCATTATCATTTGTTTTCACGAATTTTTTCAATTCTTCTTAATTTCCTGGTTGACCCATCCATTCTTTCAGAGGATGCTGTTTAGTCTCCATGTATTTGTGCTCTTTCCAAATTTCCTCTTGTGATTGAGTTCTAGCTTCAGAGCATTGTGGTCTGAAAATATGCAGGGAATGATCCCAATCTTTTGATACCGGTTGAGGCCTAATTTAGGACCAAGGATGTGATCTATTCTGGAGAATGTTCATTGTGCACTAGAGAAGAATATGTATTCTGTTGCTTTGGGATGAAATGTTCTGAATATATCTGTGATGTCCATCTGGTCCAGTGTGTCACTTAAGGCCTTTATTTCCTTGTTGATTTTTTGCTGGGATGACCTGTTCATTTTCAGTGAGGGGGTGTTAAAGTCCCCTACTATTATTGTATTATTGTTGATGTGTTTCTTTGATTTTGTTATAATTGGTTTATATAGTTTTGGCTGCTCACATGTTGGGGGCATAGATATTTAAAATTGTTAGATCTTCTTGTGGACAGATCCTTTGAGTATGATATAGTGGTCCTTCCTCATCTCTTATTATAGTCTTTGGCTTAAAATCTAATTGATCTGATATAAGGATTGCCACTCCCACTTTCTTCTGATGTCCATTAGCATGGTAAATTCTTTTCCACCCCCTCACTTTAAATCTGGAGGTGTCTTCGGGTTTAAAATGAGTTTCTTGTAGACAACATATAGATGGGTTTTGTTTTTTTATCCATTTTGATACCTGTGTCTTTTGACAGGGGCATTTAGCCCATTAAACATTCAGGGTAACTATTGAGAGATATGAATTTAGTGCCATTGTATTGCCTGTAAGGTGACTGTTACTGTATATTGTCTCTATTCCTTTCTGATCTACCACTTGTAGGCTCTCTCTTTGCTTAGAGGACCCCTTTCAATATTTCCTGTAGAGCTGGTTTGGTGTTTGCAAATTCTTTCAGTTTTTGTTTGTCCTGGAAGCTTTTTAATCTCTCCTTCTAAATTTTTCAATGATAGCCTAGCTGGATATAGTATTCTTGGCTGCATGTTTTTCTCGTTTAGTGCTCTGAATATATCATGCCAGCTCTTTCTGGCCTGCCAGGTCTCTGTGGATAAGTCTGCTGCCAATCTAATAGTTTTACCATTGTATGTTACAGACTTCTTTTCCCGGGATGCTTTCAGGATTTTCTCTTGTCACTAAGACTTGTAAATTTTACTATTAGGTGACAGGGGTGTGGGGCCTATTCTTATTGATCTTGAGGGGGGGTTCTCTGAACCTCCTGAATTTTGATGCTCGTTCCCTTTGCCATATTGGGGAAAATTCTCCCCAATAATTCTCTCCAGTATACCTTCTGCTCCCCTCTCTCTTTCTTCTTCTTCTGGATCCCAATTATTCTAATGTTGTTTCGATCTTATGGTGTCACTTATCTCTCGAATTCTCCCCTCGTGGGTCCAGTAGCTGTTTGTCCCTCTTTTGCTTCAGCTTCTTTATTCTCTGTCATTTGGTCTTTATATCACTAATTCTTTCTTCTTGCCTCATTTATCCTAGCATTTGAGAGGCCTCCATTTTTGATTGCACCTCATTAATAGCTTTTGTTATTTCACAACTTGTTTTAGATTTTAGTTCTTTTATTTTCTCCAGAAAGGGCTTTTATATCTCCCGAGAGGGTTTCCCTAATATCTTCCATGCCTTTTTTAAAGCCGAGGCTAGAACCTTGAGAATCGTCAATTCTGAATCTCTAGATCTGACATATTACGACCAGCTGTCCTGTATTTGATTAGGTCCCTAGCTTTCGGTACTGCCTCTTGTTCTTTTTTTTTTTGTTTTTTTTGTGGGAATTTTCTGCCTGTGTCATTTTGTCGCAGATAAGAGTATTATGAAGGAGCAAGTAAAGTAAAAATACTAAAAGTTGGTGGCAACAACCCCAAGGAAAATAGCTTTAACCCAAATCAGAGAGATCCCAAATCATCATGAGGGGGAGAAAGGGATAAAAAGAGGTTACAAAAGAAAAGAAAAAAAAAAAAGAAAAACAAAACAATTAAAAAAAGAAAACGAATAAAGAAAAAAATATAAAAAAGAAAAAATGTAATATATATATATATATATTTGATAAAACCTAGTTTAAAAAAACGTTAAAAAAGCAAAGGCGGAAAAAGTTAAAAACAAAAGTATTTTAGGGACGAAATAAGAGAAAAAAAATGTGGAAAAAGAAAAAAAAAATTAAATTAAGGACAAGACTAAAAAATCATGGGAAAAGAAAAAGCCAAGAGTTTCGTGCTTGCTTTCTCCTCCTCTGGAATTTCTGCTGCTCTCCTTGGTATTGAAACTGCACTTGGTCCTGGCTGGTGGATTTCTTGTTGTTCTTCTGGGGGGTGGGGCCATGGTTTGTATAGTGATTTCTCACAAGTGTCGTTTGTCCCAGGCGGAATTGCACTGCCCTTACCAGGGGCTGGGTGAGTAATCCGCCTCGGGTTTGCTTTTGGGGAGCTTTTGTTCTCATGAACGCTTTCCGTTAGAGTTCCGGAGGACGGGAATGAAAATTGGCGGGCCCTCCCTGTCTCTGGCCCGGAGGAGCTCCGAGAGTCCCAGGGGCCCCATCCTCAGTGTGCCCTCCGAGAATAGCAGCCATTTACTCCCAATCTACCTGGACTCTGGCGTGCGCTACCGAGCTCACTGATCCTTGCGACCGGTTCAAGGTATAACCCAACAGCTAAGAGCTCACTCCTGGCTCTGTCTCTGTAAACCGGCTTCCTCGTTTCTAAATACCCTGTAAGCTCTGTGCGGACACTTCAGACATCCTTCCCTGTGAGGGACTTGAGGCCACGCTGACCCCGAATGGGTTTCACCCCGGTTCTAGCCTCTGGAGCGATATCCATCAGCGGAACAGACTTTTAAAGTCCTGATTTAGTGCTCCGTTGCTCCGCCGCTTGCCCGGAGCCAGCCCCTCCCCCCCCGGGGTCTATCTCCCCATCGCTTTGGAATTCACTTCTCCGCCATGTCTACCCTTTCAGAAAGTGGTTGATTTTCTGTTTCTGAGAATGACTGTTCTTCTTCTCTTCCATCTTCAGTTGGATAATTGTTAAGTGGTTGCAATCTTTAGATAAGGCGAGTCGTAGCTGATCTACTGAGACCTGACGTAGTCCATCATCCCCTGCTACTTCTCCGCAATTTGACTCCTCCCCCACACATAGGAGTCTTATTGGAATTACTAAACTGATGATTGTTGGTGTGATAGTTCATGGATTAGAGATACTGCACCGGATATATTTGGTGGTACAAATGCATTCTGTCTTAAAAAACATTTTTACATAAGTATGAATTAAACAAAAATAAAAATTGTGGACACCCCACCGGGCCTCTGCTACGTCAAAGGAAGATGGGAGCTACCAGACTCAAATGCTTTTCTGGTAACAGACAAAGTCACGCACTGTTCACTAGGCTCCGTCAGAAGTTTGCTAATTAGAGTCTTATTCCTTATTCTTTAAAAGTAGTAAAGGGGCCCCCGAAATTGAAGCCAAAAATAAAAAGAAGCTTTTAAAGATGTATTTTCTGCGTATACCAACTAGTAGAAATAAAATTGTGGATTTTACTGTAAGATTTATTATGTGTTGGACTTGAAAAATGTCCAGTGTGCACATCCCTCCAAGGACTAATGTGCCCTTCTACTTTTGGAAGTCAGTTTGGAGGGTGATAGTGCTGGAGATTGCTTTCTTTCTTCTATGTGAATTGAACTTGTTTCTCTAAAGAACAATAAAAATCAACATGTTTAAGGCTCGCAATCCCTAAGAGTTTCTCAATATAGATATCTCCAAAAGGGTTATTGCGTGCCAAAGTTTGTTTTTCCCACTATCACATAATGATTTGTATAAATTTATAAAATGATAACACAGCAATCGGCTCACATCATAAAGCCCAGTGGACCACATTAATTTGTTGAATCTGAGGATTAGAATTAATTGTTCTCTCTTTGTTCCAAGTTCTAGAATCTTAGTAAATGATTCACTGCATTGTTCCTTACAGCTTAATATTTGCATGAAATCACAGTTTTAAGCTGGCAATAATTTAAACAGCAATTACAAAGCTATTTAATCGTCAATGCAAATTGGTATAAGGGGCCCTTGAGATAGAAGGGTGTCTGCTTTTTTTTTTTTCAAGGTATCATCAGAGGGCGGACAGTTATACACTTGGCAGACACCCATCACATAATTGATAACATTCTTCCTATTCATGAAATATATATGTGAATAATACTTCATTGTTTCCTTTATCAATAACAGAAAAGAGCACAATATGAATATGTCATTCTGTAGTAAAGGCCTTATTCTGATAATGATAATGTATCTTTATCTTCCAGGCATAAGTCTATGGTTGGAGGATCAGAGCTACCCATGTCCTCATCCTCTAGTCTTATAATACCTTTCCCATATGTTTCCCTTCTGGAAGAAAGAATCTTCTGTACTCCTCCGCTCTGAAACATGAGTGAAAATGGCCATAAATTGCAAAGTATGGCAGAAAGCTGTTTAGAAAGCTAACCATTCCATTTCTAGGTC
>NW_025421993.1:0-43974 GCF_011764305.1 Mustela putorius furo
GGGTAAGGACAATTGAGACCTGTTGGTTGGCTCCAGGACAACGATTCCGAGCAGGCTTCTAAGGATGGATGGCTGGGTAGCCCACCTCGCATTCCAATTGTCTGCAAGCAACAAGACAGGTTAGATCTGCTGGATCTGGGGGAGCAACCGAGGAGGCTGAGTTGAAATGGACTCTCCCGTGGATGTGTCCTAATATGATAATATGTCTATGGAGACCTTGGAATGAAGCGGTGGCACTGGGTCCCTGAAGGGTTCTCCTAACAAGGTGTTTTCACACAGCTCCATCGTGCAAGTTTCCCATGTGTAGATGAGATTTGTTCTGATGGGTGAGTGAAGAAACAGCCATATGCTGTTTTTGAAATCCATTCCTCTGAGGAGAGATGCCTGGAAACCAAAGCAATGGATCGGATAAGTGCCTAGGGGCCTGTTCGTTCCTTTTTACCTCTGGGGACATCAGTCTACGGGTCTGAGTGCCGGTAGGTGCTCAGATGGGCCCAGATTGCCCCTGTTTGTCCTGGGAAGCCACAAATATTGGGATGGCCTCAGGGACTTTGGAGGTTTATCCTCTTAGTTGGGTTGTGGCCATTGGAATGGGCACACACAATTCCCTTGGAGAGGGCAAGCACAGTCGTCAGGTTTGGCTCCAGGGGCCTGAGCCTGTAGGGTGTGTAGGCCAGGGCTGTTTGGACAGTTGTCAGAAAACACAAACTCGGCTTATGTTTCGGGTCATAGGTATGGCAGGACTGATCTACAGACCATGAGGAGAACTCTTCGGGATATGAAAATAGGGCGAGTGTGAGGCTATTGCTCAAGTTTTTATCTCTGGTTATCGTGTCACGCATGGTCGTGAAATTTCCGGGTGACTTCATGGGAAATAACGAGTCTTACTCTCTGGGGGTTTGGCCCCGTCCAAAGAGTTTGGGTTATTCTGTGGGATGGAAGAAGTCCGTTGTTCTGTTGTTATTGATTTGTTTTGTTTTGTTTTTCAACCTCAGGTGTCCCAGCAAATGAGGGATTCCAGAGTAGAGCCCTGGGAGGGGCGACTGGACAACCAGAAATCTGGTTAAAAATTGGGGCCTAGGGACATGTCAAGCCCAATATGACATCTAATGGTCCAGCCAAGGAGAGGACGTACTAGAGGACAGGACTCACACTGAGGGTCACAATGCGTGTTTATGCCCTCGTCGCACTCAAGAATGGGCGGGGCCTCAGGGTGAATGCTGGTTTCTCCTACACTGAACGTTGGACAACATGCCAACCACATGGTTTCTTGCCTTGGGTAAGGAAGAGTTCTGATTTCTGCATCATAGTCACCCCTGGGCAGTGATTGGAGATAAGGTCTAGGTTTTGAAGACTGAAAACTGAGGTAGGTAAGAGATGATGACCTAAGGCCGTGGCGGGTCTGATGTGCTCAGTGTGCGGTCAGCTGTCTGGTGTTGGTCACGAGGTCCGGGCTTAGGTTGTCAGACAGTGCATTAGTGCCCAGGTTAGACAATATATTTTGGGTGCCTTCGAGTGACGTGTAGGTTCTTATCTGAAGAACTCTTCAGGATATGAAGAATGAGCGAGTCTGAGGCGCGTGCTCAGGCTTTTGTCTCTGGATTTTGTATCAGCGTTGGCCGTGGAATGTTGGCGAGGCCTCATGGGCCATGGACGAATCTTGCTCTCTGTGGACTTGGCCCGATCCCAATTGTTTTTCGTCAATCTGTGGGATGGGAGGACTCATTTCAGGTTTGTTACCTCAGGTGTCCGACCAAAAGAGGAATTCCAAATCAGAGCCCTGGGGAAGAGTGAAGGGACTACCCGAACTATGATTAAAAATTGGGGCCTAGGGGCATGGCAAGCCCAATATGCTGTCTCTCCATCCAGCCACTGAGAGGCCTTACGTGAGGACTGGGCTCAGGCTGAGGGTCACAATGTGTGTTTGTGACCAATGTGGCCTGCAAGCATGGGCGGGGCCTCATGGGCCACACGGGTTTCAACGACCCTGAACCTTGGAAAACATGCCAACCACAAGGTTTCTTGCCATGGGGAAAGATTTCAGATTTCTGCATCATTTTCAAACCCGGGCCGTGATTGGAGATAAGGTCTAGGTTCTGAAGCCTGAAAACCGAGGTTGAGAAGAGATGACGACCTAAGGCCAGGGCGGATCCGATGTGCTCAGTGTGCGGGCAGCTGTCTGTGTGGGGCCACGAGGTCCAGGCTCAGGGTGTGTCAGAAAGGACATTAGTGCCCAGGTAAGTCTATATATTTGGAGTACAACCGAAATGCGTGCAGGTTGATCCTCATTTGGGGTTTCTGGGTAGCCCCAGAGGGCAATGTTATTCTTCTGGAAGGCAGGCAGAGTGCTGCATTGTAGTTCTGGAATGCCAAACTGGAGGGCGTGTGGGCCAGTAGTCTGAGCACAGAGTCTGAGAACCCAAGCTAGGCCTAGGTTTCTGGGTGAGGATATGGCAGGCACAATCTACAGACCTGAATCGAGATCTCGTGCATCTGAAGTCAGGGCGAGGGTCAGACGATCGCTCAGGTTGGACATTCTGTCCCTGATGGCCCCTTCTTGAAGGGGGGGTGGATCACGAGGCCATGGGTGTTTTCCCACGGTGGGAGTTGTGAGAAGCTCCCAACAGCAAAGATCTTCTGCAGGACTATTGAGACCTGTTGGTTGGCTCCAGGACAACGATTCCGAGCAGGGTCTAAGAATAGATGGCTGGGAAGCCCACATCGCATTCCAATTGTCTCCACGCAACAAGACAGGTTAGATCTGCTTGATCTGGGGGTTTGGCCCCATCCAAAGAGTTCGGGGTCATTCTGTGGGATGGTTGTAGTCCGTTGTTCTGTTGTTGTTGATTTGTTTTGTTTTGTTTTTCAACCTCAGGTGTCCCACCAAATGAGGGATTCCGGAGTAGCGCCCTGGGGATGGGCGACTGGACAACCAGAAATCTGGTTATAAATTGGGGCCTAGGGACATGTCAGGCCCATTAAGACATCTAATGTTCCAGCCACTGAGAGGACGTACTAGAGGACAGGACTCACGCTTAGGGTCACAATGCGTGTTTATGCCCTCGTCGCACTCAAGAATGGGCGGGGCCTCAGGGTGAATGCTGGTTTCTCCTAAACTGAACGTTGGACAACATGCCAACCACAAGGTTTCTTGCCATGGGTAAGGAAGTGTTCTGATTTCTGCATCAAGGTGGCCCCTGCGCAGTGATTGGAGATAAGGTCTAGGTTCTGAAGCCTGAAAATCGAAGTATAGAAGAGATGACGACCTAAGGCCATGGAGGGTCTGATGTGCTCAGTGTGCGGTCAGCTGTCTGGGTGTTGGTCACGAGGTCCGGGCTCAGGTTGTCAGACAGTGCATTAGTGCCCAGGTTAGACTATATATTTTGGGTGCCTTCGAGTGACGTGTAGATTCTTTTCTGAAGAACTCTTCAGGATATGAAGAATGAGCGAGTCTGAGGCGCGTGCTCAGGCTTTTGTCTCTGGATTTTGTATCAGCGATGGCGGTGGAATGTTGGGGAGGCCTCATGGGTCATGGAAGATTCTTGCTCTCTGTGGACTTGGCCCGATCCCAATTGTTTTTCATCAATCTGTGGAATGGGAGCACTCCTTTTAGGTTTGTTACCTCAGGTGTCCGACCAAAAGAGGAATTCCAAATTAGAGCCCTGGGGAAGAATGAAGGGACAACCTGAACTATGGTTAAAAATTGGGCCTAGGGGCATGGCAAGCCCAATATGCTGTCTCTCCATCCAGCCACTGAGAGGCCTTACCTGAGGACTGGGCTCAGTGTGAGGGTCACAATGTGTGTTTGTGACCAATGTGGCCCGCAAGCCTGGGCGGGGCCTCATGGGGCACACTGATTTCAAGTACACCGAACCTTGGACAACATGCCAACCACAAGGTTTCTTGCCATGGGGAAAGCGTTCTGATTTCTGCATCATTTTCAAACCCGGGCCGTGATTGGAGATAATGTCTAGGTTCTGAAGCCTGAAACCCGAGATTGAGAAGAGATGAAGACCTTAGGCCAAGGCAGGTCATATGAGCTCAGTGTGCGGCCAGCTGTCTGGGTGGGGCCAGGAGGTCCAGACTCAGGCTGTCTCAGAAAGGGCATTAGTGCCGAGGTCAGCCTATATATTTGGGGTACAGCCGAATGGCGTGCAGGTTGAATCTCATTTGGGGTTTCTGGGTAGCCCCAGACGGCAATGTTTTTCTTCTGGAGGGCAGGCAGAGTGCTGCACTGTAGTTCTGGATTGCCAAACTGGAGGGTTTGTGGGACAGTAGTCTGAGGACGGAAGTCTGAGAACCCAAGCTAGTCCTAGGTTTCTGGGTGAGACCGGAATCTAGATCTCGTGCATCTGAAGTCAGGTCGAGGATCAGACGATCGCTCAGGTTGGACATTCTGTCCCTGATGGCCCGTTCTTGAAGGGGGGCGTGGATCACGAGGTCATGCGGGTTTTCCCACGATTGGACTTGTGAGAAGCTCCCAACTGCAAAGATTCTTCTGCAGGACAATTGAGACCTGTTGGTTGGCTCCAGGACAACGATTCCGAGCAGGATTCTAAGGATGGATGGCTGGGTAGCACATCTCGCATTCCAATTGTCTGCAAGCAACAAGACAGGTTAGATCTGCTGGATCTGGGGGAGCAACCGAGTAGGCTGAGTTGAATTGGACTGTCCCGTGGATGTGTCCTAATATGATAATATGTCTATGGAGACCTTGGAATGAAGCGGTGGCACTGGGGCCCTGAAGGGTTCTCCTAAAGAGAGGCTTTCACACAGCTCCATCGTGCAAGTTTCCCATGTGTAGATGAGATTTGTTCTGATGGGTGAGTCAAGAAACAGCCATATGCTGTTATTGAAATCCATTCCTCTGAGGAGAGATGCCTGGAAACCAAAGCAATGGATCGGATATGTGCCTAGGTGCCTGTTCGTTCCTTTTTACCTCTGGGGACATCAGTCTACGGGTCTGAGTGCCGGTAGGTGCTCAGATGGGCCCAGATTGCCCCTGTTTGTCCTGGGAAACCACAAATCTTGGGATGGCCTCAGGGACTTTGGAGGTTTATCCTCTTAGTTGGGATGTGGCCATTGGAATGGGCACACACAATTCCCTTGGAGAGGGCAAGCACAGTCGTCAGGTTTATCTCCAGGGGCCTGAGCCTGTAGGGTGTGTAGGCCAGGGCTGTTTGGACAGTCTTTGAAAACACAAACTCGGCTTATGTTTCGGGTCATAGGTATGGCAGGACTGATCTAGAGACCATGAGGAGAACTCTTCGGGATATGAAAATAGGGCGAGTGTGAAGCTCCTGCTCAAGTTTTTATCTCTGGTTATCATGTCACTCATGGTCGTGAAATTTCCGGGTGAATTCATGGGAAATGGACGAGTCTTACTCTCTGGGGGTTTGGCCCCGTCCAAAGAGTTTGGGGTCATTCTGTGGGATGGAAGAAGTCCGTTTGTTCTGTTGTTATTGATTTGTTTTTTTTTTTTTTTTTCAACCTCTGGTGTCCCAGCTAATGAGGGATTCCAGAGTAGAGCCCTGGGAGGGGCGACTGGACAACCAGAAATCTGGTTAAAAATTGGGGCCTAGGGACATGTCAAGCCCATTATGACATCTAATGGTCTAGCCACGGAGAGGACGTACTAGAGGACACGACTCACAGTGAGGTTCACAATGCGTGTTTATGCCCTAGTCGCACTCAAGAATGGGCGGGGCGTCAGTGTGAAAGCTGGATTCTGTCCTACACTGAACGTTGGACAACATGCCAACCACATGGTTTCTTGCCTTGGGTAAGGAAGAGTTCTGATTTCTGCATCATAGTCACCCCTGGGCAGTGATTGGAGATAAGGTCTAGGTTTTGAAGACTGAAAACTGAGGTAGGTAAGAGATGATGACCTAAGGCTATGGCGGGTCTGATGTGCTCAGTGTGCGGTCAGCTGTCTGGGTGATTGTCACGACGTCCGTGCTCCGGTTGTCAGACAGTGCA
Organism: Mustela putorius furo; assembly: GCF_011764305.1. Taxonomy (NCBI): domain Eukaryota; kingdom Metazoa; phylum Chordata; class Mammalia; order Carnivora; family Mustelidae; genus Mustela; species Mustela putorius. The sequence goes on from NW_025421993.1 coordinate 5,980, forward strand.
TTAGTGCCCAGGTTAGACTATATATTTTGGGTGCCTTCGAGTGACGTGTAGGTTCTTATCTGAAGAACTCTTCAGGATATGAAGAATGAGCGAGTCTGAGGCGCGTGCTCAGGCTTTTGTCTCTGGATTTTGTATCAGCGATGGCCGTGGAATGTTGGGGAGGCCTCATGGGCCATGGACGAATCTTGCTCTCTGTGGACTTGGCCCGATCCCAATTGCTTTTCGTCAATCTGTGGGATGGGAGGACTCCTTTCAGGTTTGTTACCTCTGGTGTCCTACCAAAAGAGGAATTTCAAAGCAGAGCCCTGCGGAAGAGTGAAGGGACAACCCGAACTATGGTTAAAAATTGGGGCCTAGGGGCATGGCAAGCCCAATATGCTGTCTCTCCATCCAGCCACTGAGAGGCCTTACCTGAGGACTGGGCTCAGTGTGAGGGTCACAATGTGTGTTTGTGACCAATGTGGCCCTCAAGCCTGGGCGGGGCCTCATGGGCCACACTGGTTTCAAGTATACTGAACCTTGGACAACATGCCAACCACAAGGTTACTTGCCATGGGGAAAGCGTTCTGATTTCTGCATCATTTTCAAACGCGGGCCGTGATTGGAGATAATGTCTAGGTTCTCAAGCCTGAAACCCGAGATTGAGAAGAGATGAAGACCTAAGGCCATGGCAGGTCATAAGAGCTCAGTGTGCGGCCAGCTGTCTGGGTGGGGCCAGGAGGTCCAGACTTAGGCTGTCTCAAAAAGGGCATTAGTGCCCAGGTCAGCCTATATATTTGGGGTACAGCCGAATTACGTGCAGGTTGAATCTCATTTGGGGTTTCTGGGTAGCCCCAGACAGCATTGTTTTTCTTCTGGAGGGCAGGCAGAGTGCTGCACTGTAGTTCTGGATTGCCAAACTGGAGGGCTTGTGGACCAGTAGTCTGAGGACGGAAGTCCGAGAACAAAAGCTAGGCCTAGGTTTCTGGGTGAGACCGGAATCTAGATCTCGTGCATCTGAAGTCAGGGCGAGGATCAGACGCTCGCTCAGGTTGGACATTCTGTCCCTGATGGCCCCTTCTTGAAGGGGGCGTGGATCACCAGGCCATGCGGGTTTTCCCACGATGGGAGTTGTGAGAAGCTCCCAACTGCAAAGATTCTTCTGCAGGACAATTGAGACCTGTTGGTTGGCTCCAGGACAACGATACCGAGCAGGATTCTAAGGATGGATGGCTGGGTAGCACAACTCGCATTCCAATTGTCTGCATGCAACAAGACAGGTTAGATCTGCTGGATCTGGGGGAGCAACCGAGGAGGCTGAGTTGAAATGGACTCTCCCGTGGATGTGTCCTAATATGATAATATGTCTATGGAGACCTTGGAATGAAGCGGTGGCTCTGGGGCCCTGAAGGGTTCTCCTAAAGAGAGGCTTTCACACAGCTCCATCGTGCAAGTTTCCCATGTGTAGATGAGATTTGTTCTGATGGGTGAGTCAAGAAACAGCCATATGCTGTTATTGAAATCCATTCCTCTGAGGAGAGATGCCTGGAAACCAAAGCAATGGATCGGATATGTGCCTAGGGGCCTGTTCGTTCCTTTTTACCTCTGGGGACATCAGTCTACGGGTTTGAGTGCCGGTAGGTGCTCAGATGGGCCCAGATTGCCCCTGTTTTTCCTGGGAAACCACAAATATTGGGATGGCCTCAGGGACTTTGGAGGTTTATCCTCTTAGTTGGGATGTGGCCATTGGAATGGGCACACACAATTACCTAGGAGAGGGCAAGCACAGTCGTCAGGTTTGGCTCCAGGGGCCTGAGCCTGTAGTGCCCAGGTTAGAATATATATTTTGGGTGCCTTCGAGTGACGTGTAGGTTCTTATCTGAAGAACTCTTCAGGATATGAAGAATGAGCGAGTCTGAGGCGCGTGCTCAGGCTTTTGTCTCTGGATTTGTATCAGCGATGGCCGTAGAATGTTGGGGAGGCCTCATGGGCCATGGACGAATCTTGCTCTCTGTGGACTTGGCCCGATCCCAATTGTTTTTCATCAATCTGTGGGATGGGAGGAGTCCTTTTAGGTTTGTTACCTCAGGTGTCCAACCAAAAGAGGAATTCCAAATTAGAGCCCTGGGGAAGAATGAAGGGACAACCCGAAATATGGTTAAAAATTGGGGCCTAGGGGCATGGCAAGCCCAATATGCTGTCTCTCCATCCAGACACTGAGAGGCCTTACCTGAGGACTGGGCTCAGTGTGAGGGTCACAATGTGTGTTTGTGACCAATGTGGCCCACAAGCATGGGCGGGGCCTCATGGGCCACACTGGTTTCAAGTACACTGAACCTTGGACAACATGCCAACCACAAGGTTTCTTGCCATGGGGAAAGCATTCTGATTTCTGCATCATTTTCAAACCCGGGCCGTGGTTGTAGATAATGTCTAGGTTCTGAAGCCTGAAACCCAAGATTGAGAAGAGAGGAAGTCCTAAGGCCATGGCAGGTCATATGAGCTCAGTTTGCGGCCAGCTGTCTGGGTGGGGCCAGGAGGTCCAGACTCAGGCTGTCTCAGAAAGGGCATTAGTGCCCAGGTCAGCCTATATATTTGGGGTACAGCCGAATGGCGTGCAGGTTGAATCTCATTTGGGGTTTCTGGGTAGCCCCAGACGGCAATGTTTTTCTTCTGGAGGGCAGGCAGAGTGCTGCACTGTAGTTCTGGATTGCCAAATTGGGGGGCTTATGGGCCAGTAGTTGAGGACGGAAGTCTGAGAACCCAAGCTAGGCCTAGGTTTCTGGGTGAGACCGGAATCTAGATCTCGTGCATCTGAAGTCAGGGCGAGGATCAGACGATCGCTCAGGTTGGACATTCTGTCCCTGATGGCCCCTTCTTGAGGGGGGGCGTGGATCACGAGGCCATGCGGGTTTTCCCACGATGGGAGTTGTGAGAAGCTCCCAACTGCAAAGATTCTTCTGCAGGAAAATTGAGACCTGTTGGTTGGCTCCAGGACAACCATTCCGAGCAGGGTTCTAAGGAAGGATGGCTGGGTAGCCCATCTCGCATTCCAATTGTCTGCAAACAACAAGACAGGTTAGATCTGCTAGATCTGGGGGAGCAACCGAGGAGGCTGAGTTGAAATGGACTCTCCCGTGGATGTGTCCTAATATGATAATATATCTATGGAGACCTTGGAATGAAGCGGTGGCACTGGGGCCCTGAAGGGTTCTCCTAAAGAGAGGCTTTCACACAGCTCCATCGTGCAAGTTTCCCATGTGTAGATGAGATTTGTTCTGATGTGTGAGTCAAGAAACAGCCATATGTTGTTATTGAAATCCGTTCCTCTGAGGAGAGATGCCTGGAAACCAAAGCAATGGATCGGATATGTGCCTGGGGGCCTGTTCGTTCCTTTTTACCTCTGGGGACATCAGTCTACGGGTTTGAGTGCCGGTAGGTGCTCAGATGGGCCCAGATTGCCCCTGTTTGTCCGGGGAAGCCACAAATATTGGGATGGCCACAGTGACTTTGGAGGTTTATCCTCTTAGTTGGGTTGTGGCCATTGGAATGCGTACACACAATTCCTTTGGCGAGGGCAAGCACAGTCCTCAGGTTTGGCTCCAGGGGCCTGAGTCTGTAGGGTGTGTAGGCCAGGGCTGTTTGCACAGTTGTTTGAAAAGACAAACTCGGCTTATGTTTCGGGTCATAGGTATGGCAGGACTGATCTACGGACCATGAGGAGAACTCTTCGGGATATGAAAATAGGGCGAGTGTGAGGCTCTTGCTCAAGTTTTTATCTCTGGTTATCGTGTCACTCATGGTCGTGAAATTTCCGGGTGACTTCATGGGAAATGGACGAGTCTTACTCTCTGGGGGTTTGGCCCCGTCCAAAGAGTTTGGGGTCATTCTGTGGGATGGAAGAAGTCCGTTGTTCTGTTGTTGTTGATTTGTTTTGTTTTGTTTTTCAAACTCAGGTTTCCCAGCAAATGAGGGATTCCAGAGTAGAGCCCTGGGAGGGGCGACTGGACAACCAGAAATCTGGTTAAAAATTGGGGCCTAGGGTCATGTCAAGCCCATTATGACATCTAATGGTCCAGCCACTGAGAGGACGTACTAGAGGACAGGACTCACGCTGAGCGTCACAATGCGTGTTTATGCCCTCGTCGCACTCAAGAATGGGCGGGGCATCAGGGAGAATCATGGTTTCCCCTACACTGAACATTGGACAACATGCCAACCATAAGGTTTCTTGCCATGGGTAAGGAAGAGTTCTGATTTCTGCATCACACTCACCCCTGGGCAGTGATTGGAGATAAGGTCTAGGTTCTGAAGCCTGAAAACTGAGGTAGAGAAGAGATGATGACCAAAGGCCACGGTGTGTCTTATGGGCTCAGGGTGCGGTCAGCTGTCTGGGTGTTGCTCAGGAGGTCCCGGCTCATGGTGTGTCAGACAGTGCATTACTGCCCAGGTTAGACTATAAAATTTGGGTACATTCGAGTGCCGTGTAGGTTTATTCTCATTTAAAGTGCCCGGGCAGCTCATTGGGCAATATTTTGTTTCTCGAGGGCAGGCAGAGTGCTGTAATGATGGTCCGGAATTGTCAAACGTGTGGGCTTCGGGGCCAGGATGTGAGGATGGAAGTCTGAGAACACAAGCTAGACTTGGGATTCAGGGCGAGGGCACTGCATGTACCTCCTGAAGATCTGAAGCAATATCTCATGCATCTGAAGTCACAGCGAGGATCAGACGTTGGCTCAGCTTGGATTTTCTGTTCATGACGGCCCCTTCATGAAGGGAGCCGAATCTCGAGGCCGTGGAGGTTTTCCCACGTTTGGAGTGGTGGAAGGCCCCCTCCTAGGTTTCCTTCTGCGGGAGAATTTAGACCTGCGGGACAGCTCCAGGACATCCCATATGGATGAGTCTAGACCATCGTTCGCTGATGGATGCCTTGGAAGCCCTCCTCGCATTCCAATTGTCTCCCAGTGACAAGACAGTTTAGATCTGATGGCTCTGCGGGAGCAACCGGGGTGGCTGAGTTGAAATGGACTTTCCTGAGGATAGGTCTAATGTGTATTTGTGTCCATGAGGGCCTTGGAATGGGGCGGTGGCACCGGGACCCTGAAGTATTCTCCTCAGCCTTTGACATAGGTCCCATGCACAAGTTTCCTTGTGGAGACGAGGTTTGTTCTGATGGGTGCCTCAGGAAAACCCCAATGCTTGCATTGGAATCCAGGGTTTTGAGGAGACATGCCTGTAAACCAAAGCAATGGATCTGATTTTGGCCTTGGGTCCTGTCTGGTTCAATCTTCTTCTCTGGGGACATCCATCTAGTGTATGAGTGGAGGTAGATGCTCAGCTGGTGACAGACTGACCTTTTTTGTCCCGGGCAACCTATACTATTGGGATGGCCTCAGGGACTTTGGAGGGTTCTCCTAATTTGTATGATTTTGAACAATGGAATGGGCAGAATTCCCATGGATTGGGTAGGCACAGTCCTAATGTGTGGCTCCAGGGTCCCCAGCCTGAATGGTGTGTGGCCCTGGACTTTTAGGACAGAAGTCTGAAAACACAAACTCAGCTTATGTTTGGGGACGTAGGTATGGCAGGCACAATTTAGAAACCATGAGAAGACATCTTCAGGATATGAAGATAGTGCGAGTCTGAGGCGCTTGCTCTGGCTTTTGTCTCTGGAGTTTGTTTCAGCGATGGCCGTGGAATGTCGAGGAGGCCTCATGGGCCATGGACGAATCTTGCTCTCTGTGGATTTGGCCCAATCCCAATTGTTTTTCGTCAATCTGTTGGATGGAGTACTCCTTTCAGGGTTTTTACATCAGGTGTCCCACCAAAAGAGGAATTCCAAAGCAGAGCCATGGGGAAGAGTGAAGGGACAACCCGAACTATTGTTAAAAATCGGGGCCTAGGGGCATGGCAAGCCCAATATGCTGTCTCTTCATCCAGCCACTGAGAGACCTTACCTGAGGACTGGGCTAAGGCTGAGGGTCACAATGTGTGTTTGCCACCTATGTGGCCCGCGAGCAATGGCGAGCCCTCATTGGACACACTGGTATTCACTACATTGAACATTATACAACAAGCCTACCACAAGGTTTCTTGCCATCGGGAAAGAGTTCTGATTTCTGCATCATTTTCAAACATGGGCAGTGATTGCAGATAAGGCCTAGGTTCTAAATCCTGAAAACCGAGGCTGGGTAGAGATAACGACCTAAGGCAATGGCTGGTCCCATGTGTTCAGTGAGCGGCCAGCTGTATGGGTGGGGCCAGGAGGTCCAGGCTAAGCCTCTGTCAGAAAGGGCATTATTGCGCAGGTCATCCTATATATTTTGGGTACAGCCAAGTGGCGTGCAGGTTGATCTTCATTTGGGGTTTCTGGGTAGCCCCAGAAGGCAATGTTTTTCTTCTAGAGGGCAGGCAGAGTGCTGCATTATAATTCTGGATTGCCAAACTGGAGAGCTTGTGGGCCATTAGTCTGAGGATGGAAGTCTGAGGACACAAGCTAGGCTTAGGTTTCTGGGTGAGGACATGGCAGGCACAATCTACAGATCTGTACCGAGATCTCGTGCATCTGAAATCATGGTGAGGATCAGACGACTGACCAGGTTGGACTTTATGTCCCTGAGGGCCACTTCATGAAGGTGGGGGGGATCAAGAGGACATGGTTGTTTTCTTACGATCGGAGTTGTGAGAAGCTCCCAACTTCAAAGATTCTTCTGCAGGAGAATTGAGACCTGTTGTTGGCTCCAGGCTAACGATTCCGAGCAGGGTTCTAAGGATGGATGGCTAGGTAGCCCACCTCGCATTCCAATTGTCTCCTAGCAACAAGACAAGTTAGATCTGCTGGATCTCGTGGAGCAACGGAATACGCTGAGTTGAAATAGACTCTCCTGTGGATGGGTCCTAATGTGTTTTTGTGTCTATGGATACCTTGGAATGACGCGGTGGCACTGGGGACATGAAGGGTTCTCCAAAACAGAGGCTTTGACATCACTCCCACGTGCAAGTTTCCCATGTGTAGATGAGATTTGTTCTGGTGGGTGAGTCAAGAAACAGCCATATGCTGGTACTGAAACCCAGGCCTCTGAGAAGAGATGCCTGGATACCAAAGCAATGGATCCGATTAGGGCCTAGGGGCCTGTTCGTTCCTTTTTACCTCTGGGGATATCAATCTACAAGTCTGAGTGCAGGTAGGTTCTCAGATGGGCTCAGATAGCTCCTATTTGTACTGGGAAGCCACCACTATTGGGATGGACTCAGGGACTTTGGAGATTTATCCTATTAGTAGCGTTGTGTCCATTGGAATGGGCACACAGAATTCCCTTGGAGAGGGCAAGTACAGTCCTCAGCTTGGCTCCAGGGGCCTACGCCTGTAGGCTGTGTAGGCCAGGGCTGTTTGGACAGTTGTCCGAAAACAGAAACTCGGCTTATGTTTCGGGTGATAGGTATGGCAGGACTGATCTACAGACCATGAGGAGAACTCTTCGGGATATGAAAAAAAGGCGAGTGTGAGGCTCTTGCTCAAGTATTTATCTCTGGATATCATGGCATTCATGGTCATGAAATTTCCGGGTGACTCATGGGAAATGGACGGGTCTTACTCCCTGGGGGTTTGGCCCAATCCAAAGAGTTTGGGGTCATTCTGTGGGACGGAAGAAGTCCGTTTTTTGTTGTTGTTGTTTTGTTTTGTTTTGTTTTTCAATCTCAGGGGTCCCACCAAATGAGGGATTCCAGAGTAGAGCCCTGGGGAGGGGCGATTGGACAACCAGAAATCTGGTTAAAATTGGGCCCTAGGGACAGCTAGACTTGGTTTTCAGGGCGAGGGCACGGCATGTAGCCCCTGAAGATCTGAAGCAATATCTCATGCATCTGAAGTCACAGCGAGGATCAGAGGTTGGCTCAGCTTGGATTTTCTGTTCATGACGGGCCCCTCATAAAGGGAGCCGACTCTCGAGGCCGTGGAGGTTTTCCCACGTTTGGAGTGGTGGGATGCCCCTCCTAGTATTCCTTCTGCGGGACAATTGAGACCTGTTGGACAGCTCCAGGACATCCCATATGGATGAGTCCAGACCAACATTCGAGGATGAATGCCTGGGAAGCCCGCGTCGCATTCCAATTGTCTCCTAGCGACAAGACAGTTTAGATCTGATGCTCTGCGGGAGCAACCGGGGTGGCTGAGTTGAAATGGACTTTCCTGAGGATGGGTCTAATGTGTGTTTGTGTCCATGAGGGCCTTGGAATGGGGTGGTGGCACCGGGACCCTGAAATATTCTCCTAAGCTTTTGACATAGCTCCCATGCACAAGTTTCCTTGTGGAGACGAGGTTTGTTCTGATGGCTGCCTCCGGAAAACACCTATGCTGGTATTGGAATCCAGGGATTTGAGGAGACATGCCTGTAAACCAAAGCAATGGATCCGATTTTGGCCTAGGGTCCTGTCTGGTTCAATCTTCTTCTCTGGGGACATCCTTCTAGGGTATGAGTGAGTTAGATGCTCAGCTGGTGTCAGACTGCCCTTTTTTGTCCCGGGCGACCTATACTATTGGGATGGCCTCAGGGACTTTGGACGGTTCTACTAATTTGTCCGATTTTGGACAATGGAATGGGCAGAATTCCCATGGATTGGGTAGGCACAGTCCTAATGTGTGGCTCCAGGGTCCCCAGCCTGGATGGTGTGTGGCCCAGGACTTTGAGGACAGAAGTCTGAAAACACAAACTCAGCTTATGTTTGGGGACGTAGGTATGGCAGGCACGATCTAGAAACCATGAGAAGACATCTATAGGATATGAAGATAGCGCGAGTCTGAGGCGCTTGCTTAGGCTTTTGTCTCTGGATTTTTTATCAGCGATGGCCATGGAATGTCGAGGGGGCCTCATGATCCATGGGCGAATCTTGCTCTCTGTGGATTTGGGCCAATCCCAATTGTTTTTATTCAATCTGTTGGATGGAGGACTCCTTTCAGGGTTGTTACATCAGGTGTCCCACCAAAAGAGGAATTCCAAAGCAGAGCTCCGTGGAAGAGTGAAGGGACAACACGATCTATGGTTAAAAATTGGGGCCTAGGGGCATGGCAAGCCCAATATGCTTTATCTTCATCCAGCCACTGAGAGGCCTTACCTGAGGACTGGGCTAAGGCTGAGGGTCACAATGTGTGTTTGCTACCTATCTGGACCGCGAGCAATGGCGGGGCCTCAAGGGACACACTGGTTTCCACTACACTGAACGTTGGACTACAAGCCAACCGCACGTTTTTCTGCCATCGGGAAGAAGTTCTGATTTCTGCATCATTTTCAAACCTGGGCATTGATTGGAGATAAGGTCTAAGTTCTGAAGCCTGAAAACTGAGGTTGGGAAGGGATAACGACCTAAGGCCATGGGGGGTCTGAAGGTCTCAGTTTGTAGCCAGCTTTCTGGGTGGGCCTAGGAGGTCCAGGCTCAGGCTGTGTCAGAAAGGGCATTATTGCCCAGGTCAGCCTATCTATTTTGGGTATAGCCAAGTGTCGTGCAGGTTGATCTTCATTTGGCTTGCTAGGTAGCCCCAGAGGGCAATGTATTTCTTCTGCAGGGCAGGTAGAGTGCTGCATTGTAGTTCTGGATTGCCAAACTGGAGGGCTTGTGAGCCAGTAGTCTGTGGACAGAAGTCTGAGGACACAAGCAAGGCTTAGGTTTCTGAGTGAGGACATGGCAGGCACAATCTACAGACCTGAACCGAGATTCGTGCATCTGAAGTCAGGGTGAGGATCAGACGATCGCTCAGGTTGGACCTTATGTACCTGATGGCCCCTTCATGAAGGGGGGGGGAATATGTTGCCATGGGGGTTCTCTCACAATGGGAGTTCTGAGAAGCTCCCAACTGCAAAGATTCTTCTGCAGGACAATTGAGACCTGTTGGTTGGCTCCAGGCCAACGATTCTGAGCAGGGTTTTAAGGATGGAAGGCGGGTTAGGCCACCTCACATTCCAATTTTCTCCTAGGAACAAGACAACTTAGATCTGCTGGATCTCGCGGAGCAACCGAATACGCTCAGTTGAAATGGACTCTCCTGTGGATGGGTCCTAATGTGTTTTTGTGTCTAAGGAGACCTTGTAATGGGGCAGTGGCACACAGGCCCTGAAGGATTCGCCTATCTGGAGGTTTTGATATATCTTCATAGGATAATTTTCCCATGTGGAGAAGAGATTTGTTCTGCTTGCTTCCTCATGAAATCCCCATATGCTAATATTGGAAACCAGGCCTCTGAGGAGAGATACCTGTAACCAAAACAATGAATCTGATTCAGGCCTAGGGGCCTGTCTGATTCAATCTTCTTCTCTGGGGACATCCATCTACGCTGAGTAGAGGTAGATGCTCAGCTGGTTTCAGATGACCCTTGTTTGTCCTGAGCGGCCTACATTATTCGGATGTCCTTGGGGACTCTGGAGGTTTGTCCTAATTTGTACGATTGTGGACAATGGAATGGGCAGAATTCCCGTGGTTTGGACAGGCACAGTCCTGATGTGTGGCTCCAGGGGCCCCAGCCTGAAGGGTCTGTGGGCCAGGAATGTGGGGACAGAAGTCTGAAAACACAAACTCGGCTTAGGTTTGGGAAGTAGGTATGGCAGGCCCGATCTACAGACCGTGAGGAGAACTCTTCGGCATACGACAAAAGAGCGAGTGTGAGGCGCTTGCTCAGACTTTTGTCTCTGGATTTGTTGTCAACGATGGCTGTGGAATCTCGGGGAGGCCTCATGGGCCATGGACGAGACTTCCTCTCTGTGAATTTGGTCCAATCCCAATTGTTTGGGGTCAATCTGAAGGATGGGAGGAGTCCTTTTAGTTTTGTTACCTCAGGTGTCCCACCAAAAGAGGGATACCAAAGCGGAGCTCTGGGGAGGGATGAATGGACATCCCGAATAATCCAATTGGGGTGAGGTCGAGAACCGAGCAGGTTGATCCTCATTTGGGGTTTATGGAGATCCCCATAGAGCAACGTTTTTCTTCTGGAGGGCCAGCATAGGGCTGCATTTTGGTTCCAGAATTCCAAGTCTTGAGGACATGTTTGCCAGGAGTGTGAGGAAGGAAGTCTGAAAACACAAGGTAGCACGAGGTTTGGGCCCACTGTGCAGAGGCTGAATCGACATCTCCTGCATCTGAGGTCAGGGCGAGTATCAGATGTTGCCTCAAGCTGGAGTTTGTGTCCATGACGGCCCCTTCCTGAAGGGGGTGGGGGCGTCATGAGGCCAGGGAGGTTTCCCTACACTGGGAGTTGTGAGCTGCTCCAAACTTCAAAGTTTCCTTCTTCAGGACAGTCGAGTACTATTGGATGGTTCCAGGATGCCCCATACAGAAAGACTCGAGAGCAGGGGCCTAAGCATGGATGCCGAGAAATGTCAACTCACCTTCCCATTGCCTGGTTGAGACAAGGCACGCTCAATCTGCGGGCTCTTGGGTGAGCTACCCAGAAGGCTGAGTTTAAATGGACTTTCCTGAGGATGAGTCATAATGTGGGTTGGTGGCCATGGAGACCTTGGAATGTGGCAGTAGCTAAGGGACTCTGCAGGATTCTCCAACCCGAAGGGTTTGACACAACTCCAACAAGGAAGCTTTAGATGCGGAGATGAGAGGTGTTCTGTCTGGTGCCTCAGGATAGCCCCATATGCTGGTCTTCGAACCCAGGCCTCTGAGGAGTGATACCTGGACACCAAAGCAAGAGTTCATAATAGGGCCTAGGGGCCTGTCTCGTTCAATCTTCTGTCTCTGCGGATATCAGTCTGTGTGTCTGCATGGAGGTAGTTGTTGCTCAGCTGGTGTCATAATGCCCCTGTTTGTCCAGTGCGGCTTGCGGTAGTGGGATGTCCTTGGGGACCTTGAGGTTTCTACTATTTTGTAGAGTTGTGGCCAATGGAACGGGCAGTTTCTTAGGAGAGAGCAGGCACAGTTCTGTGGTGTGGCTCCAGAGACCCCAGCCTGGAGGCGGTGTGGGCCACGGCTGTGCAGACAGACATCCAAAAACCCAAACTCAGCTCAGGTTTGGGGCCGAGGTCATGGCAGGCCTGATCTACAGTCCGTGAGGGGAGCTCCTCTGGATATGAAAGAAGGGTGAGAGGGAGGCAGTCGCTCAGTCTTTTGTCTCTGGCTATTTTGTCCACAATGGCCGTTTAATGTAGGAGTTGCCTCATGGGTCGTAGAAGTCTCCCTCTCTGGTAGTTTGTCCAGCCCCCAAGAGTTTGGGGTCATTCTGTGGGAAGGGAAGAGTCCTGTTTTCTGCTTCATGTGTCCCCCCAGTAGAGGGATTCTGGAGCATAGCAGTGGGTACTGACAACTGGAATACTCGCTCTCTGGTTAAGCCTGGGGGCCTATGGATATGACAAGCCCCATATGCAGGATCTTGGTCCAGCCACTGAGAGGCGTTACTTTAATACGGGACTCACGCTACAGGTCACAATGCATGTCTGTGCCCTAGGCGGCCCTCAAGCACTGGCGGGGCCTTTCCGACAATGCAGGTTTTCCCACATTGAACGTTGGACAACATGCCAACCACAAGGTTTCTGGCAATGGGGAAGGAGGAATTCTAATTTCTGCATCACGTTCACCCCTGGGCAGTGATTGGAGATAAAGTCTAGGTTCTGAAGCCTGAAAACCGAGGTTGGGAAGAGATGACGAACTACAGCCATAGCGGGTCCCTTGTGTCCAGGTTGGAGGCAGCTGTCTAGGTGTCGTTTGGGATGTCTTGTCTCAGGCTGTGCCAGACAGGGCATTCGTATTCAGGGTAGGCTGTATAATTGCTTTACAGTCGAGTGGCATGCATTAGATAATCATTTGGGGTTTCTTATTAGCAGCATAGGGCAAAGTTTTTCTTCTGGAGGGCAGGCAGAGTGCTGCATTGTGGCTTCGGAATTCCGAAACTGGAGGGCTTGTGGGCCAGGAGAGTGAGGACGGAAGTCTGAGAACACAAGCTAGGCTTAGGTTTCGGGGAATGGACATGGCAGGCACACTCTGCAGAGCTGAATTGAGATCTCATGAGTCTGAAGTCAGGTCGAGGATCAGACTTTGGCTCAGGTTGGAGTTTCTGTCCATGTTGGCCCCTTCATGAAGGGGGGGCATTATGAGGCCATGGGGGTTTTCCCACTATTAGAGTTGTGAGATGCTCCAAACCGCAAGGATTCCTTCTGTGGGACAATTAAGATTTGTTGGATGGCTCCAGGACGTCTCATAAGGTATTTTTTCCAGAACAGGGTTCTAAGTATGAATGCCTGGGCAGACAGCCTCAATTCCAATTGTCTCCTAGCAACAAGAAACGTTTGATCTGCTGGCTTGGGGTAACATCAGAGGGGGCTGATTTGGAATTGACTTTCCTGAGGATGGTCTTAAATGAGTTGAAATGGACTTTCCTGAGGATGGTCTTAATGTTGGTTTGAGTCCATTGAGACCTTGGTATGGGGCAGTGGCACCAGGTCCCTGAAGGATTCTCCTAACCAGAGGTTATAACAAAGCTCCAATGAGCAAGTTTTCCATGGGGAGACGAGATTTGTTCTTATTGGTGCCTCAGGAAACCACCATTCGCTGGTATTGGAAATGAGGCCTCTGAGGAGAGATGCCTGGAAACCAAAGCAATGGATCTGATTAGGGCCTAGGGGCCTGTCCAGTTCAATATTCTTCTCTGGGGACATCTTTTGTCTGAGTCGAGGTAGTTGCTCAGATGGTTTGAGATCACACCTGTTTGTCCTGGGCGGCCTACACTATTGGGATGGCCTCGGTAACTTTGGAGGTTTTTCCTAATTTGCAAGGTTATGGCCAATGGAATGGGAAGAATTCTCTTGAAAGGGAAGCACAGTCCTGAGGTGTGGCTCCAGGGACCCAAGTGTGGAGCGTGTGTGGTCCAGGGCTATTTGGACAAAAGTCTGAAAACACAAACTCCACTTGGGTTTGGGTCTGTAGGTATAGCCGGCCCGATATATAGACCGTGAGGAGAACTCTTCGGGATATGAACAAAGGGCGAAAGTGAGGTGCTTTCTCATGCTTATTTTTTTCTGGATATGTGTCACCGATTGCCATGGAATGTCCGGGTGTCCTCATGGGCCATTGATGAGGCTCCCTTTCTGGGGATTTGACACAATCCCAAGAGTTTGGGGTCATTCTGTGGGAAGGGAGGAGGCCTTTCTGTTTTTTTGTTTTTTTTTTTTTTTTACCTCAGGTGGACCACCAAAAGAGGGATTCCACAGCAGAGTCCTGGGGAGGGGCGACTTGACAACCAGAACTCTGGTTAACATTGGGACCTAAGAACAGGACAAGCCCCATATGTGGGCTCTTGGTCCACACACTGAGAGGCCTTCCTTGAGCATAGGGCTCACATTGAGTTTCACAATGTGTTTTTGTGCCCAAGGAGCCCCTCAATCAGGGCGTGGCCTAATGTACCATGCTGGTTTCTCCTACACTGAACGTTGCACAATATGGCAACCACAAGGTTTCTGGCCATGGGGAAGAAGGAGTTCTAATTTCTGCAACACTTTCACTCCTGGACTGTGATTGGATTTAAGGTCTAGGTTCTGAAGCCTGAAAACTGAGGTTGGGAAGAGATGAAGACCTAAGGCCATGGTGTGACTGATGTGCTCAGTGTTCGGCCAGCTGTTGAGTGTGGGTTGGGAGGTGCAGGCTCAGGCTGTGGCAGACAGGGTATTAGTGCCCAGGTTAGACTGTATTTTTGGGGTGCAGTCGAGTTTCGTGCAGGTTGGTACTCATTTGTGGTGACTGGGTAGCCCCAGAGGGCAACGTTTTTCTTCTGGAAGGAAGACACAGTGCCACATAGTGGCTCCAGAATTCCCAAACTGGAAGGCTTGTGGGCCTGGATTGTGAGGAAAAAATTCTGAGAACACAAGCCAGACTTAGATTTCGGGGTGAGGGGACGGCAGGAACCCTCTGCAGAGATGATTCGAGATCCCGTGTACCTGAAGACAGAGCTAGGATCAGACGTTGGCTCAGGTTGGACTTTCTGTCCATGACGGCCCCTTCATGAAGGGGAGGGTGTCACGAGGCCATGGAGGTTTTCCCACGATGGGAATTGTGAGATGCTCCAAACCGCAATGATTCCTTCCGTGGGACAGTCGAGACCTGCTGGATGGCTCCAGGACATCCCATAAGGAAGCTATCCAGAGCACGGTTCTAAGGATGCATGCCTGGGCAGCCTGCCTCCCATTCCAGGTGTCTCATAGCGCCAAGGCAAGTTCGATCTGCTGGATCTAGGGGAGTAACCGAGGCGGGTGTGTTGAAATGGGTGAGTTGAGGATGGGTCATAATGCGCATTTGTGTCCATGGAGACCTTGGAATGGGGTGCTTGATCCGGGGCCTTGAGGGATGTTCATAACCGGAGGTTTTGATGGAGCTCTAAAGAGTACGTTTCCTATGTAGAGAAGAGAATTGTTTTGATGAGTGCCTAAGGAATCTCCCATATGCTGGTATTGGAAACCAGGCCTCTGAGGAGAGATGCCTGGAAACAAAAGCAATGGATATGATTAGGGCCTAGGTGCCTGTCCGGTTCAATCTATTTCCTGGGGATACGTGCCTATGGATGTGAGGGGAGGTAGTTGCTCGGCTTGTGTCAGATCGCCCCTGTTTGTCCTGGGCAGCCTATGATATTGGGAATGGCCTCGGGATTTTGGAGTTTCTCCTAATCTATACGGTTGTGGCCAATGGAATGGGCAGAAATCCCCTGGAGAGGGCAGGCACAGTTCTGAGTTTGGCTCTAGGGGCCCAGTCTTGAGGGTGTGTGGGCCAGGCCTGTGGGGACAGAAGTCTGAAAACACAAATTCTGCTTAGGATTGGGGACATAGGTATGGCACGCCCAATCTACAGACCGTGATAACACTTTGGGATATGAAAAAGGGTGAGTTTGAGGTGCTTGCTCAGTTTTTGTCTCTGGATTTGTGTCAACAATGTGGGTCGAATGCTGGCGTGGCCTCAAGGGTTGTGAACGGCTTTCCTTCTCTGAGGATTTGACCCAATCCCAAGAGTTTGGGTACATTCTGTGGGATGGGAGGTGTCCTTTCTGTTTTTTTTTATTTTATTTTATTTACCTAATGTATGCCAATAAAAGAGGGATTCCCGAGCAGAGTACTTGGTAGGGACACCTGGATAACCCCAGCTCTTTTTAAGTTTGGGGGCCTAGGGGCATGGCAAGTCCAATATGTGGGCTCTTGATTCAGACACTGAGAGGTCTTCCTTGAGGACAGGGCTCATGCTGAGGGTCACAATGCCTATTTGTGCCCAACAAGGCCCTCAAGCATGGGAAGGGCCTCATGGGCCACGCTGGATTCTCCTACACTGAACGTTGGAGAATATGCCAACCACAAGGTTTCCAGCCATGGTGAAGGAAGAGTTGTGATTTCTGCATCAAGTTCACCCCTGGACAGTGATTGGAGTTTAGGTCTAGGTTCTGAAACCCGAAAACCGAGGTTGGGAAGAGATGAAGACCTAAGGACCTGATGGTTACAATGAGCTCAGTGTGTGGCTAGCTGTTGAGCGTAGGTCTGGAGGTGTGGGCTCATGCTGTGTCAGACAGGGCATTAGACAGGGTAGATTGTATATTTGGGGTGTAGTCGAGTGCCGTTCAGTTGATCCTCATTCGGGTTTCCAGGTAGCTCCAAAAGGCAACGTTTTTCTTCTGGAGGGCAGGCAGAGTGCTGCATTGTGGCCCCAGTATTGCCAAATTGTAGGGCTTTTGGGCCAGGGGTGTGAGGACGGTAGTCTGAGAACACAAGCTAGGCTTAGTTTTTGGGGTGAGGGCACAGAAGGCACACTCTGCAGAGCTGAATCAAGATCTCATGCACCTGAAGCCAGGGCGAATATCAGACGTTTGCTCAGGTTGGAGTTTCTGTCCATGAGGGCCCCTTTATAAAGTGGAGCGTCTCAAGAGGCCATGAAGATTTTCCCACAATGGGAGTTGTGAGATGCACCAGACTGCAAAGATTCCTTCTGTGGGACACTTGAGACCTGTTGGATGGCACTAGGATGTCCCATATGGAACGACTCCAGGGTAGGGTTCTAAGGATGGATGCCTGGGCAGCCCGCCTCCCATTCTAGTTGTCTCCTAGCAACAAGGCAGGTTTTATCTGCAGGCCCTGGGGGAGAAAACAAGGGGGATGAGTTGACATGGACTCTACCCAGGATAGATCATAATGTGGGTTTAAGTCCATGGAGACCTTGGAAAGGGGCACTTGATCCGGGGCCCTGAAAGATTCTCCTAAACAGAGGTTTTTATAGAGCTCCAAAGAGTACATTTCCTATGTGGAGACGAGATTTTTCTATGATTGCCTCAGTAATCCCCCATATGCTTGTATTGGTAACCAGGCCTCTGAGGAGAGATGCCTGGAAACAAAAGCAATAGATCTGATTAGGGCCTAAGTGCCTGTCCAGTTCAATCTTATTCTATGGGGATATCTGTCTCTGGGTCTGAGTGGAGGTAGTTTCCTAACTTTTGAAAGATCATCCCTGTTTGTCCTGGGCAGCCAACACTATTGGGATGGCCTCGGGGAATTTGGAGGTTTCTTCTAATCTATAGGGTTGTGGCCAATGGAAATGGCAGAATTCCCCTGGAGAAGGAAGCCACAGTCCTCAGGTGTGGCTCCAGGGGCCCCAGCTTGGATGGTGTGTGGGCCATGACTGTGGGGACAGAAGTCTGAAAACACAAACTCAGCATAGGTTTGGGGATGTATGTATGAAGGCTCGATCTAAAGACCGTGAGAATTTTCTGGGCTATGAACAAAGGGCGAGTATGTGGCATTTGCTCAGGCTTTTGTCTCTGGATTTTGTGCCTACGGTGGCCGTGGAATGTCGGGGTGTTCTCAAGGGCCATGGCCAAGTCTTTCTCTGGTGATTTGGCCTGATCCCAAGTGGTTGGGATCATTCTGTGGATGGGAAGAGTCCTTTCTGTATTTTTTTTTTTTTACCTCAGGTGTCCCACCATAGAGGGATTCCAGAGCAGTTCCCTGAGTAGGGGTGACTAGACATCTCTAACTCTGGTTGAGATTGGGGGACTAGGGCCTTTGCAAGCCCCATATGTGGGCTGTTGTTCCAGTAACTAGGAGTCTTTACATGAGGATAGGGGTCACGCTGAGGGTCACAATGTGTGTTTGTGCAAATTGTAGCCCTCAGGGATAGGTGGGGCCTCATAGTCCATGCTGCTTTCTCCTACAATGAACGTTGGACCACATGCCAACCACGAGGTTTCTTGCCATGGCGAAGGCGAAGTTCTGATTCTTGTATCACGTTCACTCCTGAGCAGTGAGTGGAGATAAGGTCTATGTTCTGAAGGCGAAAACTGAGGTTGGGTAGAGAAGATGGTCGAAAGCCAT
This sequence comes from Mustela putorius furo, assembly GCF_011764305.1. Classification (NCBI taxonomy): domain Eukaryota; kingdom Metazoa; phylum Chordata; class Mammalia; order Carnivora; family Mustelidae; genus Mustela; species Mustela putorius. Next base: position 24,279 of record NW_025421993.1, read on the forward strand.
TGTGAGTTTGATATGCTCAGTGTACGGCCAGCTGTCTGGGTGTTGGACTGGAGGTCTGCCTTCAGGCTGTGTCAGACAGGGCTTTAGTGCACAGGCTAGATTGTATAATTGGGGTATGGTCGAGTGGCATGCAGGTTGTTACTCCTTTGGCATTTCTGGTTAGCCCTATAGGGCAACATTTTTCTTCTGGAGGGCAGGCAGAGTGCTGCATTGTGTCTCCAGAATTGCCAAACTGGAGGGGTGTGGCCAGGATTGTGAAGACGGAAGTCTGAGAACACATGTTAGGCTTAGGTTTCGAGGCGAGGGCACAGCAGGCACACTCTCAAGTGCTGAATCGAGATCTCGTGCTTCTGAATTCAGGGCGCGGATCAGACTTTGGCTTAGGATGGAGTTTCTGTCCATGATGGCCCATTTATGAAGGTGTGGGCATCATGAGGAAATGGAGGTTTTCTCACAGTAGGATTGTGTGATGCTTCAAACCACAAGGATTCATTCTGCGAGACAGTCAAGACAGGTTGGTTGGATTCAAGACGTCCCATAAAGAAATTCTCCAGAGCAGGGTTCTAAGGATGGATGCCTGGGCCTCCCACCTCGCATTCCAACTGCCTCCTAGTGACAAGGCAGGTTTGATCTGCTGGCTCTGGGTGAGCAGCCGAGGGGGCTGATTTGAAATGGACTCTCCTGAGGATGGATCATAATGTAAGTTTGTGTCCTTGGAGACCTTGGAATTGGGCCATGGTGCCAGCGACCTGAAGGATCCTCCTAACCTGAGGTATTGACACAGCTCCAAAGAGCAAGTTTCTCATGTGGAGATGAGATCTGTTCTGATTGTTTCCTTAGGAAACCCCCATATTCTGATATTGGAAACCAGGCCTCTGAGGAGAGATACATAGAAACCAAAGCAATGGATCAGAAGTTGGCTCAGGTTGCAGTTTCTGTCCATGATGGCCCCTTTATAAAGGGGAGCATCTCATGAAGCCATGTAGGTTTTCCCACGATAGGAGTTGTTTGATGCTCCAATCTGCAAGGATTCCTTCTGCAGGACAGTCAAGACCTGTTGGAAGGCTCCCAGGACATCCCATATGGAACGGCGCCAGAGCAGGATTCCAACGATGGATGCCTAGAGAGTCTGCTTTGCATTCCAGTTGTCTCCTAGCGACAAGGCAGGTTTTATATTCTGGCTCTGGGGGAGTAATCAACGGGGCTGAGTTGCAATGTACTCTCCTGCCGAAAGGTCATAATGCGGGTTTGTGTCCATGGAGACCTTGGAATAGGGCGGTGGCTCCGGTTACCTGAAGCTTTCTCCTAACTGTAGGTTTTTACAGAGCTCCAAAGGATAAGTTTCCCATGTGGAGACAAGATTTGTTCTGATTGGTATCTCTGGAATCCCCCATATGCTGGTATTGGAAAACAGGCCTCTGAGGAGAGATGCTTAGAAACAAAAGCAATGGAACCAATTATGTTCTAGGGGCCTGTCCAGTTTAATACCTTTCTCTTGGGATATCTGTCTACGGGTGAGTTGAGGTCGTTGCTCAGCTTGTGACAGATCACCCCTATTTGTACTGGGCGGCCTACACTATTGGAATGGCCTCTGGGACTTTGGAGGTTTCTCCTAATCTGTAGGGTTGTGGCCAATGGAATGGGAAGAATTTCCTTGAAGAGGGCAGGCACAGTCCTGAGGTGTGGCTCCAGGGGCCTCAACCTGGACGGTGTGTGGGACAGGGATGTCAGGATAGAAGTCTGAAAAGACAAACTCGGCTTAGGTTTGGGGACGTAGGTATGGCAGGCCCGATCTACAGACTATGAGGATAATTTTTTGGGCTATGACCTAAGGGTGAGGCTTATGTCTCTGGATTTTGTGACAATAGTGGCCGTGTGATGTCGGGCTGGCCTCATGGGCATGGACGAGTCTTTCTCTCTGTGGATGGCCTGATCCCAAGTGATTGGGGTCATTCTTTGGGTGGGAGGAATCCTTTCTGTGTTTACTTACCTCAAATGTCCCACCAAAGAGGGATTCCAGAGCAGAGCCCTGAATAGGGGTGACTAGATGTCTCTACCACTGGTTAAGATTGGGTGACTTGAGGCATTGCAGGCCCCATATGAGGGCTCATGGTCCAGCCACTGAGAGGCTTTACTTGAGGACAGGGCTCAAACTGAGGGTCCCAATGTGTGTTTGTGCCCACCGCAGCTCTTAAGCATGGGCAGGGCGTCAGAGACCCTACACTACCCTCAGGGGCCCTACTACTACTCCTGTAGGTCCTACATGGGTCCTACACTGAACTTTGGATAAGATGCCAACCACAAGATTCTGGCGAGAGTGAAGGAGGAGTTATGATTTCTGCATCACGTTCACCCATGGGAAATGAGTAGGATAAGGTCTAGGTTTCTGTCGCCTGAAAACCAGGTTGGAAAGAGATGGCAACCTAAGGCCATGGCGGTTCAGATGTTCTCAGTGTACGGCAAGCTGTCTGGGTGTCGTTTGGGAATTCAGGCCTCAGGTTGTGTCAGACAGGGCATTGGTGCACAGGCTAGATGATATAATTGTTGTACATTTGAGTGGCATGCAGGTTTATCCTCATTTGAGGTTTCTGGGTAGACCCATAGGGCAACGTTTTTCTTCTAGAGGGAGGCAGAGTGCAGCACTGTGTCTTCGGAAATCCCAAAATGGAGGGCGTGTGGTCCAGGAGAGTGAGGACGGAAGTGTGAGAACACTAGATATGCTTAGGTTTTGGGGTGAGGGCACAGCAGGTGCACGCTGAAGAGCTTAATCAAGACCTCGTGCAACTGAAGTCAAGGCGAAGATCAGCCGTTGGCTCAGGTTGGAGTTTCTTTCCATGATCCGCCTACATGAAGATTGGGGGCATCATGTGACCTTGGAAGCTTTCCATGATATGAGTTGTGAGGTGGTCTATGCACAAGGACTCCTGTGGGAGAGTCGAGACCTGTTGGATGCCTCAAAGATGTCCCTTAAGGAAAGATGCAAAAGGAGGGTTCTAAGTTTTCTAAGGACCTCTAAGGAGAGATGCCTGGAAAGCAAAGCAATAGATCCGATAGGTGCCTATGGGCCTGTTCGTTCCTTTTTACTCTGGGGACATCAGTCCGCGGGTCTGAGTGCCGGTAGGTGCTCAGATGGGCCCAGATTTCCCCTGTTTGTCCTGGGAAGCCACAAATATTGGGATAGCCTCAGGGACTTTGGTGGTTTATCCTATTAGACGGGTTGTGGCCATTGGAATGGGCACATACAATTCCCTTGGAGAGGGCAAGCCCAGTCTTAATGTTTGGCTCCAGTGGCCTGAGCCTGTAGCATGTGTAGGCCAGGGCTGTTTGGACAGTTGTCTGAAAACACAAACTCGGCTTATGTTTTGGGTCATAGGTATGGCAGGACTATTCTACAGACCATGAGGAGAACTCATCAGGATATGAAAAAAGGGCGAGGGTGAGGCTCTTGCTCAAGTTTTTGTCTCTGAATATCGTGTCACTCATGGTCGTGAAATTTCCGGGTGACTTCATGGGAAATGGACGAGTCTTACTCTCTGTGGGGTTTGGCCCCGTCCAAAGAGTTTGGGGTCATTCTGTGGGATGGAAGAAGTCCGTTGTTCTGTTGATGTTGATTTGTTTTGTTTGTTTTTCAACCTCAGGTGCCCCACTTAATGAGGGATTCCTGAGTAGAGCCCTGTGGAGGGGCGTCTGGACAACCAGAAATCTGGTTTAAAATTGGGGCCTAGGGACATGTCAAGCCCATTATGACATCTAATGTTCCAGCCACTGAGAGGACATACTAGAGGACAGGACTCACGGTGAGGGTCACAATGCGTGTTTATGCCCTCGTCGCACTCAAGAATGGGCGGGGCCTCAGGGTGAATGCTGGTTTCTCCTACACTGAACGTTGGACAACATGCCAACCACAAGGTTTCTTTGCCATGGGTAAGGAAGAGTTCTGATTTCTTCATCACAGTCACCCCTGCGCAGTAATTGGAGATAAGGTCTAGGTTCTGAAGCCTGAAAACTGAGGTAGGGAAGAGATGATGACCTAAGGCCATGGCCTGTCTGATATGCTCAGTGTGCGGTCAGCTGTCTGGGTGTTGGTCACGAGGTCCGGGCTCAGGTTGTCAGACAGTGCATTAGTGCCGACGTTAGACTATATATTTTGGGTGCATTCGAATGCCGTGTAGGTTCTTATCTGAAGAACTCTTCAGGATATGAAGAATTAGCGAGTCTGAGGCACGTGCTCAGGCATTTGTCTCTGGATTTTGTATCAGCGATGGCCGTGGAATGTTGGGGAGGCCTCATGGGCCATGGACGAATCTTGCTCTCTAAGGATTTGGCCCGATCCCATTGGTTTTTCTTCAATCTGTGTGGGATGGGAGGACTCCTTTCAGGTTTGTTGCCTCAGGTGTCCCACCAAAAGAGGAATTCCAAAGGAGATCCCTGGGGAAGAGTGAAGGGACAACCTGAACTACGGTTAAAAACTGGGGCCTTGGGGGATGGCAAGCCCAATATGCTGTCTCTCCATCCAGCCACTGAGAGGCCTTACCTGAGGACTAGGCTCTGGCTGTGGGTCACAATGTGTGTTTGTGACCAATGTGGTCCGAAGGCATGGGCGGGGACTCATGGGCCACACTGGTTTCAAGTACAATGAACCTTGGACAACATGCCAACCACAAGGTTTCTTGCCATGGGGAAATAGTTCTACTTTCTGCATCATTTTCAAACCCGGGCCGTGATTGGAGATAAGGTCTAGGTTCTGAACCTGAAAACCGATGTTGAGAAGAGATGACGACCTAAGGCCATGGCGGGTCCGATGTGCTCAGTGTGCGGCTAGCTGTCTGGGTGGGGCCAGGAGGTCCAGGCTCAGGCTGTGTCAGAAAGGGCATTAGTGCCCAGGTCAGCCTATATATTTGGGGTACAGCCTAATGCCGTGCAGGTTGATCCTCATTGGGGGTTTCTGGGTAGCCCCAGAGGGCAATGTTTTTCTTCTGGAGGGCAGGCAGAGTGCTGTATTGTAGTTCTGGACTGCCAAACTGGAGGGCTCTTGGATCAGTAGTCTGAGGACGGAAGTCTGAGAACCCAAGCTAGGCCTAGGTTTCTGGGTGAGGATGGCATGCACAATCTATAGACCTGAATTGAGTTTTCGTGCATCTGAAGTCAGGGCGAGGATCAGACGATCGCTCAGGTTGGACATTCTGTCCCTGATGGCCCCTACTTGAAGGGGGGGGGGTGGATCACGAGGCCATGGGGGTTTTCCCACGATGGGAGTTGTGAGAAGCTCCCAACTGCAAAGATTCTTCTGCAGGACAATTGAGACCTGTTGGTTGGCTCCAGGACAACGATTCCGAGCACGGTTCTAAGGATGGATGGCTGGGGAGCCCACCTGGCATTCCAATTGTCTCCAAGCAACAAGACAGGTTAGATCTGCTGGATATGGGGGAGCTACCGAGGAGGCTGAGTTGAAATGTACTCTCCCGTGGATGTGTTCTAATATGATTTTGTGTCTATGGAGGCCTTGGAATGAAGCGGTGGCCCTGCGGCCCTGAAGGGTTCTCCTAAAGAGAGGCTTTCACACAGCTCCATCGTGCAAGTTTCCCAAGTGTAGATGAGATTTGTTCTGATGGGTGAGTCAAGAAACAGCCATATGCTGTTATTGAAATCCAGGCCTCTGATGAGAGATGCCTGGAAACCAAAGTAAAGGATCTGATAGGTGCCTACGTGCCTGTTCTTTCCTTTTTACCTCTGGGGACATCTGTTTACAGGTCAGAGTGCAGGCAGGTGCTCACATGGGCCCAGATTGCCCCTGTTTGTCCTGGGAAGCCACAAATAATGGGATGGCCTCAGGGACTTTGTAGGTTTATCCTCTTAGTAAGGTTGTAGCCATTGGAATGGGCACATACAATTAGGTTTTGGGGTGAGGGCACAGCAGGTGCACTCTGAAGAGCTTAATCAAGATCTCGTGCATCTGAAGTCAAGGAGAAGATCAGCCGTTGGCTCAGGTTGGACTTTCTTTCCATGATCTGCCTTCATGAAGATTGGAGGCATCAAGTGACCTTGGAAGCTTTCCATGATATGAGTTGTGAGGTGGTCCATGCACAAGGACTCCTGTGGGACAGTCGAGACCTGTTGGATGGCTCAAGGATGTCCCATAAGGAATGACGAAAGAGCAGGATTCTAAAGGTTCTAAGGATCTCTAAGGAGAGATGCCTGGAAACCAAAGCAATGGATCCGATAGGTGCCTATGGGCCAGTTCGTTCCTTTTTACATGTGGGGACATCAGTCTACCGGTCTGAGTGCAGGTAGGTGCTCAGATGGGCCCAGATTACCCTTTTTGTCCTGGGATGCCACAAATATTGGGATGGCCTCAGGGACTTTGGAGGTTTATACTATTAGTAGGGTTGTGGCCATTGGAATGGGCACATCCAATTCCCTTGGAGAGGGCAAGCGCAGTCTTCATGTTTGTCTCCAGGGGCCTGAGCCTGTAGGGTGTGTAGGCCAGGGCTGTTTGGACAGTTTTCTGAAAACAAAACACAAACTCGGCTTATGTTTTTCGGGTCATAGGTATGGCAGGACTGATCTACAGACCATGAGGAGAACTCTTCAGGATATGAAAAAAGGGCGAGTGTGAGGCTCTTGCTCAAGTTTTTGTCTCTAATATCGTGTCACTCATGGTCGCGAAATTTCTGGGTTACTTCATGGGAAATGGACCAGTCTTACTCTCTGGGTTTTGGCCCCGTCCAAAGAGTTTGGGGTCATTGTGTGGGATGGAAGAAGTCCGTTGTTCTGTTGTTGTTGATTTGTTTTGTTTTGTTTTTCAACCTCAGGTGCCCCTCCAACTGAGGTATTCCAGAGAAGAGCCGTGGGGATGGGCGACAGGACAACCAGAAATCTGGTTAAAAATTGGGCCCTAGGGACATGTCAAGCCCATTATGACATCTAATGTTCCAGCCACTGAGAGGACGTACTAGAGGACAGGACTCACGCTGAGGGTCACAATGCGTGTTTATGCCCTCGTCGCACTCAAGAATGTGCGGGGCCTCAGGGTTAATGCTGGTTTCTCCTACACTGAACGTTGGACAACATGCCAAACACAAGGTTTCTTGCCATGGGTAAGGAATAGTTCTGATTTCTGCATCACAGTCACCCATGGGCAGTGATTGGAGATAAGGTCTAGGTTCTGAAGCCTGAAAACTGAGGTACGGAAGACATGATGACCTAAGGCCATGGCGGGTCTGATGTGCTCAGGGTGCGGTCAGCTGTCTGGGTGATGGTCACGAGGTCCGGGCTCAGGTTTTCAGACAGTGCATTAGTGCCCAGGTTAGACTATATATTTTGAGTGCCTTAGAGTGCCGTGTAGGTTCTTATCTGAAGAACTCTTCAGAATATGAAGAATGAGCAAGTCTGAGGCTCGTGCTCAGGCTTTTGTCTCTGGATTTTGTATCAGCGATGGCCGTGGAATGTTTGGTAGGACTCAAGGGCCATGGACGAATCTTGCTCTCTGTGGATTTGGCCCGATCCCAATTGTTTTTCGTCAATCTGTGGGATGGGATGACTCCTTTCAGGTTTGCTGCCTCAGTTGTCCCATCAAAGAAGAATTACAAAGCAGAGCCCAGGGGAAGAGTGAAGGGACAACCCGAACTACGGTTTAAAACTGGGGCCTAGGGGCATGGCAAGCCCAATATGCTGTCTCTCCATCCATTCCTGACAGGCCTTACCTGAGGACTGGGCTCAGGCTGAGGGTCACACTGTGTGTTTGTGACCAATGTGGCCCGCAAGCATGGGCGGGGCCTCATGGGCCACACTGGTTTCAACTACACTGAACCTTGGACAACATGCCAACCACAAGGTTACTTGCCATGGGGAAAGAGTTCAGATTTCTGCAGTATTTTCAAACCCGGGCCGTGATTGGAGATAAGGTCTAGGTTCTGAAGCCTGAAAACCGAGGTTGAGGAAGGATGACGACCAAAGGCCATGGCGGGTCCGATGTGCTCAGGTGTAGCCAGCTGTCATGGTGGGGCCAGGAGGTCAAGGCTCAGGCTGTGTCAGAAAGGGCATTAGTGCCCTGGACAGCCCTTATATTTGGGGTACAGCAAAATGGCGTGCAGGTTGATCCTCTTTTGTGGTTTCTGGATAGCACCAGAGGGCAATGCTTTGCTTCTGGAGGGCAGGCAGAGTGCTGCATGTAGTTCTGGATTGCCAAACAGGAGGGCTTATGGGCCAGCAGTCTAAGGACTGAAGTCTGAGAACCCAAGCTAGGCCTAGGTGTCTGGGTGAGGATATGGCAGGCACAATCTACAGACCTGAATTGAGGTTTCGTGCATCTAAAGTCAGGGCGAGGATCAGACGATCGCTCAGGTAGGACATTCTGTCCCTGATGGCCCTTTCTTGAAGGGGTGCTGGATCACGAGGCCATGGGGTTTTCCCACGATGGGAGTTGTGAGAAGGTCCAACTGCAAAGATTCTTCTGCAGGGCAATTGAGACCTGTTGGTAGGCTCCAGGACAACGATTCCGAGCAGGGTTCTAAGGATGGATGGCTGGGTAGACACCTCGCATTCCAATTGTCTCCAAGCAACAAGACAGGTTAGATCTGCTGGAAATGGGGGAGCAACTGAGGAGGCTGAATTGAAATGGACTCTCCCGTTGATATGTCCTAATATGATTTTGTGTCTATGGAGACCTTGGAATGAAGCGGTGGCACTGGGGCCCTGAAGGGTTCTCTTAAAGAGGGGCTTTCACACAGCTCCATCGTGCAAGTTTCCCATGTGTCGATGAGATTTGTTCTGATGGGTGAGTCAAGAAATAGGCATATGCTGTTATTGAAATCCAGGCCTCTGAGGAGAGATGCCTGGAAGACAAACCAATGGATCCGATAGGTGCCTAGGGGCCTGTTCGTTCCTTTTTACCTCTGGGGACATCAGTCTACGGGTCTGAGCGCCGATAGGGGCTCAGATGGGCCCAGATTGCCCCTGTTTGTCTTGGGAAGCCACAAATATTGGGATGGCCTCAGGAACTTTGGAGGTTTATCCTATTAGTAGGGCTGTGGCCTTTGGAATGGGCACAAACTATTCCCTTGGAGAGGGCAAGCACAGTTGTCAGGTTTGGCTCCAGGGGCATGAGCCTGTAGGGTGTGTAGGGCAGGGCTGTTTGGACAGTTGTCTGAAAACACAATCTCGGCTTATGTTTCGAGTCATAGGTATGGCAGGACTGATCTACAGACCCTGAGGAGAACTCTTCAGGATATGAAAAAAGGGCGAGTGTGAGGCTCTTCCTCAAGAGTTTGTCTCTGGATTTCGTGTCACTCATGGTCGTGAAATTTCCGGGTGACTTCATGGGAAATGGACGAGTCTTACTCTCTGGGGTTTTGGCCCCGTCTAAAGGTTTTGATGTCATTCTGTGGGATGGAAGAAGTCCGTTGTTCTGTTGTGGTTGATTTGTTTTGTTTTGTTTTTCAACCTCAGGTGTCCCACCAAATGAGGGATTCCAGAGTAGAGCCCTGGGGAGGGGCGACTGGACAACCAAAAATCTGGTTAAAAAATTGGGGCCTAGGGACATGTCAAGCCCATTATGACATGTAATGGTCCAGCCACTGAGAGGACGTACTAGAGGACAGGACTCAGGCTGAGGGTCACAATGCGTTTTTTATGCCCTCATCGCACTCAAGAATGGGCGGGGCCTCAGGCTGAATGCTGATTTCTCGTACACTGAACATTGGACAACATGCCAACCACAAGGTTTCTTGCCATGCGGACAGAGTTTTGATTTCTGCTGCATCATTTTCAAACCCGGGCCGTGATTGGAGATAAGGTCTAGGTTCTGAAGCCAGAAAACCCAGGTTGAGAAGAGATGACGTCCTAAGGCCATGGCGGGTCCGATGTGAGCAGTGTGCGGACAGCTGTCTGGGTGGGGCCAGGTGGTCTAGGCTCAGGCTGTGTCAGAAAGGGCATTAGTGCCCAGGTCAGCCTATATATTTGGGGTACAGCTGAATGGTGTGCAGGTTGATCCTCATTTGTGGTTTTAGTTGGCCCCAGATGGCAATGTTTTTCTTTGGAGGGCAGGCAGAGTGCTGCATTGTAGTCTGAATTGCCAAACTGGAGGGCTTGGGGGCCAGAAGTCTGAGGACGGAATCTGAGAACGCATGCTAGGCCTAGGATTCTGGGTGAGGATATGGCACGCACAATCTACAGACCTGAATCGAGATCTCGTGCGTCTAAAGACAGGGCGAGGATCAGACGATCGCTCAGGTTGGACATTCTGTTCCTGATGGCCCCTTCTTGAAGGGGGGGGGTGGATCACAAGGCCATGGGGGTTTCCCCACGATGGGAGTTTTGAGAAGCTCCCAACTGCAAAGATTTTTCTGCATGACAATTGTGACCTGTTGGTTGGCTCCAGGACAACAATTCCGAGCAGGGTTCTAAGGATGGATGTCTGGGTAGCCCACCTCGCATTCCAATTGTCTCCAAGCAACAAGAAAGTTTTGATCTGCTGGATCTGGGGGAGCAACCGAGGAGGCTGAGTTGAAATGGACGCGCCGGTGGAGGTGTCCTAATATGATTTTGTGTCTATGGAGACCTTGGAATGAAGCGGTGGCAGTGGGGCCCTGAAGGGTTCTCTTAAAGAGGGGCTTTCACACAGCTCCATCGTGCAAGTTTCCCATGTGTAGATGAGATTTGTTCTGATGGGTGAGTCAAGAAACAGACATATGCTGTTATTGAAATCCAGGCCTCTGAGGAGAGATGCCTGGAAGACAAACCAATGGATCCGATAGGTGCCTAGGGGCCTGTTCGTTCCTTTTTACCTCTGGGGACATCAGTCTACAGGTCTGAGCGCCGATAGGTGCTCAGATGGGCCCAGATTGCCCCTGTTTGTCCTGGGAAGCCACAAATATTGAGATGGCCTCAGGGACTTTGGAGGTTTATCCTATTAGTAGGGCTGTGGCCTTCGGAATGGGCACAAACAATTCCCTTGGAGAGGGCAAACACAGTCGTCAGGTTTGGCTCCAGGGGCATGAGCCTGTAGGGTGTGTAGGCCAGGGCTGTTTGGACAGTTGTCTGAAAACACAAACTCGGCTTAAGTTTCGGGTCATAGGTATGGCAAGACTGATCTACAGACCATGAGGAGAACTCTTCGCGATATGAAAAAAGGGCGAGTGTGAGGCTCTTCCTCAAGAGTTTGTCTCTGGATATAGTGTCACTCATGGTCGCGAAATTTCCAGGTGACTTCATGGGAAATGGACGAGTCTTACTCTCTGGAGTTTTGGCCCCGTCTAAAGATTTTGATGTCATTCTGTGGGATGGAAGAAGTCCGTTGTTCTGTTGTGGTTGATTTGTTTTGTTTTGTTTTTCAACCTCAGGTGTCCCACCAAATGAGGGATTCCAGAGTAGAGACCTGGGGAGGGGCGACTGGACAACCAGAAATCTGGTTAAAAATTGGGGCCTAGGGACAGGTCAAGCCCATTATGACATCTAATGATCCAGCCACTGAGAGGACGTACTAGAGGACAGGACTCACGCTGAGGGTCACAATGCGTGTTTATGCCCTCGTCGCACTCAAGAATGGGCGGGGCCTCAGGCTGAATGCTGGTTTCTTGTACACTGAACATTGGACAACATGCCAACCACAAGGTTTTTTGCCCTGGGGAAAGAGTTCTGATTTCTGCATCATTTTCAAACCCGGGCCGTGATTGGAGATACGGTCTAGGTTCTGAACCCTGAAAACCCAGGTTGAGAAGAGATGACGTCCTAAGACCATGGCGGGTCCGATGTGAGCAGTGTGTGGCCAGCTGTCTGAGTGGGGCCAGGAGGTCTAGGCTCAGCCTGTGTCAGAAAGGGCATTAGTGCCCATGTCAGCCTATATATTTGGGGTACAGCTGAATGGCGTGCAGGTTGATCCTCATTTGGGGTTTCTGGGTAGCCCCAGAGGGCAATGTTTTTCTTCTGGAGGGCAGGCAGAGTGCTGCATTGTAGTCTGGATTGCCAAACTGGAGGGCTTGTGGGCCAGAAGTCTGAGGACGGAATCTGAGAACGCATGATAGGCCTAGGATTCTGGGTGACGATATGACACGCACAATCTACAGACCTGAATCGAGATCTCGTGCGTCTAAAGACAGGGCGAGGATCAGACGATCGCTCAGGTTGGACATTCTGTTCCTGATGGCCCCTTCTTGAAGTGGGGGTGGATCACAAGGCCATGGGTGTTTTCCCACGATGGGAGTTTTGAGAAGCTCCCAACTGCAAAGATTTTTCTGCATGACAATTGTGACCTGTTGGTTGGCTCCAGGACAACGATTCCGAGCAGGGTTCTAAGGATGGATGTCTGGGTAGCCCACCTCGCATTCCAATTGTCTCCAAGCAACAAGAAAGGTTTGATCTGCTGGATCTGGGGGAGCAACCGAGGAGGCTGAGTTGAAATGGACGCGCCGGTGGAGGTGTCCTAATATGATTTTGTGTCTATGGTGACCTTGGAATGAAGCGGTGGCACTGGGGCCCTGAAGGGTTCTCTTAAAGAGGGGCTTTCACACAGCTCCATCGTGCAAGTTTCCCATGTGTAGATGAGATTTGTTCTGATGGGTGAGTCAAGAAACAGGCATATGCTGTTATTGAAATCCAGGCTTCTGAGGAGAGATGCCTGGGAGACAAACCAATGGATCCAATAGGTGCCTAGGGGCCTGTTTCGTTCCTTTTTACCTCTGGGGGGGACATCAGTCTATGAGTCTGAGTGGCGGTAGGTGCTCAGATGTGCCCCAGATTGCCCCTGTTTGTCCTGGGAAGCCACAAATATTGGATGGCCTCAGGGACTTTGGAGTTTTATCCTATTAGTAGGGTTGTGGCCATTGGAATGGGCACATACAATTCCATTTGAGAGGGCAAGCCCAGTCTTCATGTTTGGCTCCAGGGGCCTGAGCCTGTAGGGTGTGTAGGCCTGAAAACCGAGGTTGAGAAGAGATGACGAACTAAGGCCATGAGAGTCCAATGTTCTATGTGTGCGGCCAGGTGTTTGGGTGGGACCTGGAGGTCCAGGCTCAGGGTGTGCCACAAAGGGCTTTAGTGCCCAGGTCAGCCTATATATTGGGGGTACAACCGAATGACGTGCAGGTTGATGCTCATTTGGGTTTTCTGGGTAGCCCCAGAGGGCAATATTTTTCTTCTGGAGGGCAGGCAGAGTGCTGCATTGTAGTTCTGGTTTGCCAAACTGGAGAGGTTGTGGGCCAGTAGTCTGAGGACGGAAGTCTGAGAAGCCAAGCTAGACCTAGGTTTCTGGGTGAGGATATGGCAGGCACAATCTACAGAACTGAATCGAGATCTCGTGCATCTGACGTCAGGGCGAGGATCAAACGATCACTCAGGTTGGACATTCTGTCCCTGATGGCCCCTTTTTGAAGGGGGGGGGTGAATCACGAGGCCTTGGGGGTTTTCCCACGATGGGAGTTGTGAGAAGTTCCCAACTGCAAAGATTCATCTGCAGGACAATTGAGACCTGTTGGTTGGCTCCAGGACAATGATTCCGAGCGGTGTACTAAGGATGGATGGCTGGGTAGCACACCTCGCATTCCAATTGTCTCCAAGCAACAAGACAGGTTAGATCTGCTGGATCTGGGGGAGCAACCGATGTGACTGAGTTGAAATGGACTCTCCCGTGGATGTGTGCTAATATGATTTTGTGTCTATGGAGACCTGGAATAAAGCGGTGGCACTGGGGCCCTGAAGGGTTCTCCTAAAGAGAGGCTTTCACACAGCTCCATTGTGCAAGTTTCCCATGTGTAGATGAAATTTGTTCTGATGGGTGAGTCAAGAAACAGCCATATGCTGTTATTGAAATCCATTCCTCAGAGGAGAGATGCCTGGAAAACAAAGCAATGGATCCAATAGGTGCCTAGGGGCCTTTTCATTCCTTTTTACCACTGCGGACATCAGTCTTCCGGTCTGAGAGAAGGTAGGTGCTCAATGGGCCCAGATTGCCCCTGTTTGTCCTGGGAAGACACAAATATTGGTATGACTTCAGGTAATTTGGGGGTTTATCGTATTAGTAGGGTTGTGGCTCTTGGAGTGGGCACATCCAATTCCCTTGGAGAGGGGAAGCACAGTTGTCAGGTTTGGCTCCAGGGGCCTGAGCCTGTAGAGTGTGTAGGCCACGGCTGTTTGGACATTTGACTGAAAACACAAACTCGGCTTATGTTTCGGGTCATAGGTATGGCAGGACTGATCTACAGACCATGAGGAGAACTCTTCTGGATATGAAAAAAGGGCGAGTGTGAGGCTCTTGCTCAAGTTTTTGTCTCTGGATATCGTGTCACTCATGGTCGTGAATTTTCCGGGTGAAATCATGGGAAATGGACGAGTCTTACTCTCTGGGGTGTTGGCCCCGTCCAAAGAGTTTGGGGTCATTTTGCGGGATGGAAGAAGTCCGTTGTTCTGGTGTTGATTTGTGTTATTTTGTTTTTCAACCTCAGGTGTCCCACCAAATGAGGGATTCCAGAGTAGAGCCCTGGGGAGGGGCGACTGGACAACCAGAAATCTGGTTAAAAAATGGGGGCCTAGGGACATGTCAAGCCCATTATGACATCTAATGGTCCAGCCACTGAGAGGACGTACTAGAGGACAGGACTCACGCTGTGGGTCACAATGCGTGTTTATGCCCTCGTCGCACTCAAGAATGGGCGGGGGCCTCAGGGTGAATGCTGGTTTCTCCTACACTGAACGTTGGACAACATGCCAACCACAAGGTTTCTTGCCATGGTTAAGGAAGAGTTCTGATTTCTGCATGACAGTCACCCCTGGGCAGTGATTGATTGGAGATAAGGTCTAGGTTCTGAAGCCTGAAAAACTGAGGTAGGGAAGAGATGATGAACTAAGGCCATGGCGGGTCTGATGTGCTCAGTGTGCGGTCAGCTGTCTGGGTGTTGGTCACGAGGTCCGGGCTCAGGTTGTCAGACAGTGCATTAGTGCCCAGGTTAGACTATATATTATGGGTGCCATCGAGTGCCGTGTAGGTTCTAATCTGAAGAACTCTTCAGGAATTGAAGAATGAGCCCAGTCTGAGGCGCGTGCTCTGCTCGGCTTTTGTCTCTGGATTTTGTATCAGCGATGGCCGTTGGAATGTTGGGGAGGCATCATGGGACATGGACGAATCTTGCTCTCTGTGGATTTGGCCCGATCCCAATTTTTTTCGTCAATCTGTGGGAGTGGAGGACTCCTTTCAGGTTTGTTACCACAGGGTTCCCACCAAAAGAGGAATTCCAAAGCAGAGCCATGGGGAAAACTGAAGTGGAAAACCCGAACTATGGTTAAAATTTGGGGCCTAGGGGCATGGCAAGGCCAATATGCTGTCTCTCCATCCAGCCACTGAGAGGCATTACCTGAGGACTGGGCTCAAGCTGAGGGTCACAATGTGTGTTTGTGACCAATGTGGCCCGCAAGCATGGGCGGGGGCCTCATATCCAGACTGGTTTCAAGTACAGAAACTTGTACAACATGCCAACCACAAGGTTTCTTGCCATGGGGAAAGAGTTCTGTTCTGATTTCTGCATCATTTTCAAAACCCGGGCCGTGATTGGAGATAAGGTCTAGGTTCTGAAGCCTAAAAACCGAGGTTGAGGAGAAGAAATGACGTCCTAAGGCCATGGCGGGATCCGATGTGCTCAGTGTGAGGCCAGCTGTCTGGGTGGGGGGGCCAGGAACTCCAGGCTCAGGCTGTGTCAGAAAGGGCATTAGTGCCCAGGTCAGCCTATATATTTCGGGGGGGTAGAGCCGAATGGCGTGCAGGTTGATCCTCATTTGGTGTTTCTGGGTAGCCCCCAGAGGGCAATGTTTTTCTTCTGGACGGCAGGCAGAGTGCTTGCATTAGAGTTCTCTGGATTGCCAAACTGGAGGGCTTGTGGGCCAGTAGTTGAGGACGGAAGTCTGAGTACACAAAGTAGGCCTAGTCTAACCTGGGCACTAATGTACTGTCTGACAACCTGAGCCCGGACCTCGTGACCAACACCCAGACAGCTGACCGCACACTGAGCACATCAGAACCCGCCATGGCCTTAGGTCATCTTCTCTTCCCTACCTCAGTTTTCAGGCTTCAGAATCTACACCTTATCTCCATTCACTGCCCAGGGGTGACTGGTGATGCAGAAAGAGAACTCTTCTTACCCATGGCAGAAACCTTGTGGTCGGCATGTTGTCCCACGTCAGTGTAGGAGAAACCAGCATTCAGCCTGAGGCCCGCCCATTCTGAGTGCAACGAGGGCATAACACGCAATGTGAAGATCTTCGTGCATCTGAAGTCAGGGCGAGGATCAGACGAACGCTCAGGTTGGATATTCTGTCCCTGATGGGCCTCTTCTTGAAGGGGGGGGGGAAGGGGGGGGGGTGGATCACGAGGCCTTGGGTGTTTTTCCCACGATGGGAGTTGTGGAGAAGTATCCCCAACTGTAAAGATTCTTCTGCAGGACAATTGAGACCCGTTGGTTGGCTCCAGGACAACGATTGCGAGCATTGTTCTAAGGATGGGTGGCTGGGTAGACCACCTCGCATTCCAATTGTCTGCAAGCAACAAGACAGTTTAGATCTGCTGGATCTGGGGGAGCAACCGAGGAGGATGAGTTGAGATGGACTCTCCCGTGGATGTGTCCTAATATGATTTTGTGTCTATGGAGACCTTGGAATGAAGCGGTGGCCTGGGGCTCTGAAGGGTCCTCCTAAAGAGAGGCTTTCACACAGGCTCCATCGTGCAAGTTTCCCATGTGTAGATGAGATTTGTTCTGATGGGTGAGTCAAGAAACAGCAATATGCTGATATTGAAAACCAGGCCTCTGAGGAGAGATGCCTGGAAACCAAAGCAATGGATCCAATAGGTGCTTATGGTTGCATTTTTAGTCCTTTTTCATCTGGGGACATCAGGTCTTCCGGTGGGCGAGAGCAGATGGGGGGGTAAGTGCTCAGATGGGCCCAGATTGCCCCTGTTTGTCCTGGGGAAGCCACAATATTGGGATTGGCCTCAGGGAAACTTTGGACGGTTTTTATTGTATTAGTAGGGTTTGTGGCCATTGGAATGGGCACATACAATTCCCTTGGCGTGGGGAAAAGCACAGTCATCAGGTTTGGCTCCATGGGCCTGAGCCTGTAGGGGTGTGTAGGCCAGGGCTTTTTTGGACAGTTGTCTGAAAACACAAACTCGGCTTATTTTTCGGGTCATATGTCTGGCCAGGACTGATCTACAGACCATGAGGAGAACTCTTCGGGATATGAAATGGTTCTCCCGGGTGAAAAGGGGCGAGTGTGAGGCTCTTGCTCAAGTTTTTTCTCTGGATATCGTGTCACTCATGGTCGTGAAAATTTCCCCGGGTGACTTCATGGGAAATGGAAGAGGCTTATTCTCTGGGGGTTTTGGCCCCGTCCAAAGAGTTTGGGGTCATTCTGTGGGACGGAAGAAGTCCCTTGTTCTGTTTGTTGTTGATTTGTTTTGTTTTGTTTTTCAACCTCAGGTGTCCCTCCGAATGAGGGATTCCAGAGTAGAGCCCTGGGTACGGGCGACTGGACAACCAGAAATCTGGTTAAAAATTGGTGCCTAGGGACAATGTCATGCCCATTATGACATCTAATGGTCCAGCCACTGACTGAGAGGACGTACTAGAGGACAGGACTCACGCTGAGGGTCACAATGCGTGTTTATGCCCCTCGTCGCACTCAAGAATGGGGCGGGGGGCCTCAGGGTGAATGTGGTTTCTCCTACACTGGAACGTTGGACAACATGCCAACCACAAGGTTTCTTGCCATAGTTAAGGAAGAGTTCTATGATTTCTGCATCACAGTCACCCCTGGCAGTGATTGGAGATAAGGTCTAGGCTGATGAAGCGGACTTCAGAAAAATGAGGGTAGGAAAACAGAAGAACATGAATGAACTAAGGCCATGACGGGGACCTGATGTGCTCAGTGTGCGGTCAGCTGTCTGGGGTGTTGGGTCACGAGGGTCCGGGGCTCAGGTTGTCAGACAGTGACATTAGTGCACAGGTTAGACTATATATTTTGGGTGCCTTCGAGTGCCGTGTAGGTTCTTATCTGAAGAAACTCTTCAGGATATGAAGAATGAGCGAGTCTGAGGCACGTGCTCAACGGCTTTTTCTCTGGATTTTGTATCAGCGATGGCCCGTGGTGGAATGTTGGGGATGGTCTCATGGGCCATGGACGAATCTTGCTCTCTGTGGATTTGGCCCGATCCCAATTTGTTTTTTTCGTCAATCTGGGTGGGATGGGAGGACTCCTTACAGGTTTGTTTCCTCAGGTGTGCCACCACCAAAAGAGGAAATCCAAAGCAGAAGGCCCTGGGGAAGAGTGTAAGTGACAAACCCGAACTATGGTTTAAAAATTGGGGCCTAGGGGCATGGCAAGCCCAATAGCTGTCTCTCCATCCAGCCACTGGAGAGGCCTTACCTGATGGGACTGGGCTCAGGCTAAGGGTCACAAGTTGTGTTTGTGTGACCAATGTGGCCCGGCAACAGCATGGGCAGGGGTCTCTCATGGGTCACCACACTGGTTTAAGAAAGTAAACTGAACCTTGGACAACTGCTGCCAAACCACAAGGTTTCTTGCCTGGGGAAAAAGTTTTCTGATTTCTGCATCATTTTTTCAAACCCCGGCCAATTGATTGGAGAATAAGGTCTAGGTTCTGAAGCCTGAAAAACCGAGGTTGAGAAGATCGATGCACGACAAATAAAGGATGGAGGAACCGAAAGGCTCAGTGTGCGTTCACTGTAGCTGGTCCAGGGGGGGGCCAGAAGCCAGGCCCAGGCCAGAGCTGTGTCAAGAGAGGGCATTAGTGCCCAGGTTCAAGCCTATATATGTTTGGTGGTACAGCCGAATGCGTGCAGGTTGCATCATCATGTGGGGATTCTGGGTAGCCCCAGAGGGCAATGTTTTTCTTCTGGAGGGCAGGCAGAAGTGCTTGCATTGTATTCTTGGGAGTGCCAAAAACTGGAGGGCTAGTGGGACAGTAGTTCTGGAGGACGGAAGTCATGAGAACCCAAGCTAGGCCTAGGTTTCTGGGTGAGGATATGGCAGGCGAACAATGACTACAGATCCGCACTCCAGACCTAGTGCATCTGAAGTCAGGGCGAGGATCAGACGATGCTGCTCAGGTTGGGACATTCTGGCTCACTGAGGGCCCCTTCGTTGACCAGGGGGGGGGTGGGATCCACGAGGCCATGGGGGTTGTCCCACCGATGGGAGTTGTGAGAAGCTCCCAACTGCAAAAGATTCTTCTGCAGGACAATTGAGAACTTGTTGGTTGGACTCACAGGGACAACGATTTCCGAGCAGGTTCTAAGGATGGATGGCTGGGTAGCCCACAGCGCATTCCAATTGTCTCAAAGCAAGCAAGACAGATAGATCTCTGTGTGGATCTGGGGGAGCAACCGAGGAGGCTGAGTTGAAATGGACTCTCCTGTGGATGTGTCCTAATATGATTTTGCTGTCTATGGAGGACCTTTGGAATGCAGCGGTAGAGCGTGGCCTGGGGCCTGAAAGGGTTCTCCTAAAGAGAGGCTTCACACAGCTAGTCTCCGTGAAAGTTTCCATGTGCAGATGAGATTTGTTCTGATGGGTGAGTAAAGAAGAAACAGGGCATATGCTGTTACTTGATATCCAGGCCTCTGAGGAGAGATGCCTGGAAAACAGCAATGGATCCACAGATGCTTAGGGGCCTGTTCGTTCCTTTTACCTCTGGGCA